>NC_142997.1:8196818-8499848 GCF_061535395.1 Colias eurytheme | reverse complement strand
GGCGTGATTGAGTAATAGACAGACAGAGTTACTTTCGCATTTATAATATTAGTATGGATTTAGTCTCTATATTATAAAGCTGAAACTATATGTGTCTAAGATAATATTATTCAAATCTTCCAGAAAAAGATTATCAACTGAACGACGCTAGTGACTTACAGAAAAATAAAAATTTACTGGTCTAGACACTCTTCTATTAAATTCATTTCAGCTAGAAATTAAAGATTTATTTGATTTATTATTTATTAAGCTAGAATAATGATTTATTTACGCGATTTATTCATTATATATTATTTTCCCGACGTTTCGCACATCATCATATCATTTCAGCTGTTTACAAAATTTGTCTAATCTACCTAGGCAGAGACGATATAAAAATAATACCCCAAAAATGATTGACCTATCGTAAAACGAGCTTGTTTTTAAGTTCATGTTCATGCCTAACGAGTTTTCGGGGGATTAAAATATTATAATGTTTTCGAGAAATCTTAGCACTCTCGGGTTTAACAAGTTAGCGGCTTGTAGCTTAGCTTTACTCTCCGTGGCATAAAGTGCAAGTAAAGCCCCGGTTTTCAGACTGATCCTTTTGCAGACTATGAGAGCGTGTACACAAAACACAAGTACATAATATTATGTTTAGTAAAGTGCGGTGTTAATATATTTTTCTTCGATGTTATAGTGGTTTATTGAAAATGTACTTATATGAATTCCGTTTAAATAACGTATACTTTTTTTTTAACAAAATAATCATTGCTTTAAGACTGTAATGCTAATAATTTTAATTTGACCACAATTTGTATTATGGGGTGTTACTTATTTACCCTACTGCACATTTTTTATTAGCTGCCACCAAAATCAAAACAAGAATATTACGGTGAGAAAGCTCTTACATTAAACCCGGGACGGACCCTGTTAACCGGGTGTTCGTTTAAATCAGTAGATACTAGAACCTAATTGAAGTCAGTCGTATCGTACAATCGTTTATCAGAGTAACAAAATCATTCTACATCTTATCTATACACAGTAAACGTAAAACAACGCTATATTCCACCTAATGGTCCGGAATCCCATGCTAATCTGTGGTAATTAAAATAAATCTTCGACTGCAAGTACCGTGAAAGCGTGGAGAAATGAGGCCAGAGATGCTAACGTGCATTGAGCTACATATATCTGGTAAAATAGATTGTATTCCAGAGAGCATTCCTATGGTTGTAAAGCATGCATGATTCTAGCTGTAACGTTTCTGAAGAGTGTTTCCCATGGGTTGGGGTTTTTCATGTCAATATCACCTTGGCCTATATGTGATATGATTACAATGTAGCTTATGGATTTGTTGCGATTTTTTTTCATTTTTAATTTGATCACTTACCTAGTAAGAAGGTCACCATTAGTATTTAATTACAATTAATAAATTAGATAAACACGCTCGGCTCAGCTTTTGACTCCAAAGTTCTTAGTCATAGTAATCTGATGAAAATTAACACCAACTGTAAATAAGCCTTTGTAGTAAATTCTACAAATTCTTTGTATACAGATTCAAAATTGAAATCTCTTTTTAACTAAAGATCGATAACTTATTCCTAAAATCCATTTTCAGCTTCTTAGTCTTATGATATAATTTCATTTAAGTATTTAAATGTCGCTCATTCACAAGAATCAGTTCAATTCTTTCTCGTTATTCTAATTCTAACTTCGAATACATTCTATACTAGGAGTAACCTAAATGATCCTAGATTGATACTATAGCTTAGCATCTTTTTGTGTACAATGGTTATCTAGGGAATTAACATCTAACCTAACGAGCTGAAGAGTTATCCAGCTATTATCTGGATAGATTACAATAATGACTGCGAATGCAGTTCACTTATAAATTGCAGTTTCATTAGTTGCTTTCATTAATCATTCTATTTATTAGACTGCACTGAATTTCATTAGGATCTGCGGTAACATATTGGTATTGAAATATTAATTAATATGGTTGCATTTGGTTTAGGATTTATGAATGAAATGTTCTTTTATAGCATAGGAAGTTATGTGTATGATATTTTTTTCAAAGCACCGTTCGTATAAAAATATAGAGCTTTTGAAATATAAATAACTATGTAGGATATTTCCAATATTTACTTCGCAAGTAACTTTCAATTTAAGGAATCGATTTTTGATTTATATGAATTTCAAGTATGTGCCCATGAATTCATGACCATTCAATGAAATAAGAATCAGTAAAAAATATGCTTTATTAACATAGATATATATAAGGTTCCAATTTACCTGTGAACAAGAAAGGTTCACTTTTTATCAATCCTTCTCAGATTGAGTCTCTCAAGTAAATAAGTTGAATAATACCACTATTACTTTATCTCCAATACATAAAGAATCTTATGTCACACTATTGTGTCGTTTTTTCTTCTCATCACACTGTATAATTTTACCGAGTTTGGCAAGTATCGTGAATGTTTTTAAATTCAATTTACGTTGTTTTTCTTTTCAAAATCTCATACATAATGGACCTGCTATATAATATACTAGCGACCCGCCCCGGCTTCGCACGGGTGCAATGCTGATACTAAATACACTACAGAAAAATTGTGAACGTTGTATAGGTATAAAAATATAGCGGCCCGCTCCGGCCTCCGGCATCGCACGGGTATAAAATACATAGCCGGGCGGCCGCAAACGCTACGTCCTGCAATTTTTAAATCTGTAATATCTTCGAAAATATTCACTTAAATCATACGGTGTAAAGGGCCATATAGATCTATATTAAATGAACAATGTATCCATGGTATTTAATTGGTTAAGGATTAATGCTGTATTGGTTAAAATCGCTTCGAAAATTAGCCATTATTTGTCGTAAAAAGTAAATAACAAAAAAAAGTTATTGTGGGTTATCCATAAGAGATAGACATATACCATCGCGGACTTTTCTGTAGACCTTTTCAATGTGTATAATACTTAGTACATTATTTTGATAAAACTGGTAGGGTTCAGCCTGCGTTTGCAATGTAAGGGGAATAAATGTAATTTTTTACGACAACCACTACTTAATGGATCTTATTATACATATAAACCTTCCTCTTGAATCACTCTATCTATTAAAAAAAACCGCATCAAAATCCGTTGCGTAGTTTCGATTTAAGCGTACAAAGGGACATAGGGACATAGGGACAGGGAAAGCGACTTTGTTTTATACTATGTAGTGATTATGTATTAAATATGCTCTATTTGGCACATAACGATGCAGCCGTTAGGAACTCCGAACTAGTTTTTATTACGTACTAGCTTTCCACCCGCGGCATCGCCCTTGCAGTCAAAGAAAAATACGCATAGTTCCCATTCCCGTGGGATTTCCGGGATTAAACCTATCCTATGTCCTTTCTCGGGTATCAAAATATCTCAATGCCACATTTCATGCAAATTGGATCAGTAGTTAAGGCGTGATTAACAGACAGACAGGCAGAGTTACTTTCGCATTTATAATATTAGTATGGATGGAAGTTTCTGTAACTATTTGCGTTGAAAACAGTATCCTTAAAGTATGAGCAGATGATGATAAAATTTGGTTTACCTACATAATATAACTGCAACAGAAATCATGTGAACAATATAATATTATACGTAGGTATATTTTTATTTATTAGGCTCTAATAACTTTCATGTCCCTTATGAGTGTTAAACATATCTAATATTTAAGTAAGAAGGTGCTGTTAAAATGTGTGAATATTAAATAACTATTACCAAAGTAGGCGTAGCCTGATTATGAAGGGCAACAAAAATTTTCACACACTTTCAAAGCAAGTTTACAGTGTCTTATTTTATTAAAACGGAATCAAAACAGCAGGTTTCACATAAAATTTGGTGAAGCGCGATAAAAATCAGTGTCCGATGATTATCTCGCTTCGAATTCTTTATGGCTATTAAAAATATTAATTATAATGCTCCATAAATATTAAACTCGTTGACATCCATAACAAGTCATAAATATGTTAGTTTTATAATGCCTATGTGAACTATCGAATTTCAATTAAATTTTTGTTTTGATAAGCATCGCGGTGACCAGTATATGTTGAACCGTGAATGTTTTTCAAGTATGTAAATGAGCGTGTGTTTTTAATACCCAGATGAGTTTTGGGGATCAGGTTATTTTGGTCTGTTGTTTGTTATTGCCGATAAAGCCGATTTATTAAAGTTATATTGCATATTGTTTGGGAAAGACTTGATATGGAAATTTGAAAATCTAGTAGTTGTAACGTGTATTATGTTACAAGCTATGACAAATACTTATACAAATATTTTTATGGTCGCCTTTATAATATAAATAAGCAATATGAAAATTCTTTCTTAGAAAGTTTAGCGTACAAGATATTGTGAATATTGTTGATTTGAATTATAAAGAACTAGTGGCCCGCCCCGGCTTCGCCCGTGGTACATATTTCGCAATAAAAGGTAGCCTATGTCCTTTCTCGGGTATCAAAATATCTCCATACCAAATTTCATGCAAATTGGTTCAGTAGTTTAGGCGTGATTGAGTAACAGACAGACAGACAGAGTTACTTTCGCATTTATAATATTAGTATGGATTTTAAGCTTCATTTATAATATAGTTTTAAATTCCGTATCATACGAAAATGACATTAATGATGTTTGTCTGTAGGCTTTCAAAGCTGATGAACTACACAAATTTGGATGAAATTTTGAATGAAAATAGTTAACAAACCAAGATTCAAACATGTACTTTTTTAATCAAAAATCAACCCCTCAAGCATTGAAGAAGTTTATAAAAATTTGAGCGATTTAGTTTCGAGTGAAATCGCAGGATAAAACTAGTTTAAAACAATAGTAAGTAGGTATCTAGTATCAAAATAGATATCACGTTACATTATTCACATTGCTTCACATCGCATCTATTTCAGTCTAGCCACTTAGGCATTCCAACATTTCTAGCCTAGAGTTTCAACTATTTCAAACTTATGTGAAATATTATCGCTATCTTGTTCGAATTCCGATGGAGGCTTTGGAAAGCTCTTACGTAATTACTCATATTTCTTTTATAATATGGGCTTATAGGTAAAATAAAAATGTTAAATGGTCGAGAAATGCGATTTAGTTTTTAAAGTGAAACTTTTATTACATCGTCTCAAACTTTTTGGTCTGTGTAGCGCATGTCATGTGACGGTCGGCTGCCGAGTAGGTATAAAGCAGTGTTCGGAACCGTTCGAACCGAGGTTCGGAACCGTTCGAACCGAGGTTCGAACAGTTTCAATTTTACCGTGGTTTCATAAAACCACACAACATTTTTTATATATAATATTATTATTTAAATAGGATTAAGAATAAGGTGTTCGTATTCCTATTCGTTTTTTATCATTCATTTTTTTTATATTTAATGTGTATGTGTATGCGTACTCTATAATATATAGAATCTCATAAGAAACCTGAGACAGGTTTACACTGAAAGAATTTCAATGGAGGCTGTAGTAATTACTAATTATAATTTATTAAATTGATAATATTATGTTGGTCTTATAATCTGGCACCTAGAATATTGCCAGTATCCTATTTAATAATATTATGAAGTTTTCCCAGAGTCGGTCATTATTATTATAATTAATTGCAAAGAGAATCAATAAAAAATGTGTGCGTGAACTAGTGTACACACGTAAGAAGTGAAACTTCTTTATGACCTTATTTTTCAAAAAATAATTGACTATATTCAACTTTACAGAAATACGTCGAATCACGCGTGGTAGAGATAAGAAAAAGATGGCGCGTAGCGGAAAAATGTTACACTAATTTTTTTTCCAACCCCGATAAAGAACTTTCACTTCAAACAGTTAACAAAATGTTAACATTCATAGTACAGATATTCCAACACGCTTAAGATTTCATACGCACGTGTAAACCTCAACATCGGTTTTTCTTTGAAATTATTCAATGTGCATTCTTCGCGAAAGTCATATATAAAATGTTTTAAATAGACTTGCAACCTACTCCTTCCACGTGTATATGTGGTGATTCGTTTTATTTAGGGTAGAAACATTAGTTTATTTATTTGAATAAAATTAATTTTATTTAGTAATGTTTGGAAGGACTGGATCGATTCTAGCGGGACTTTCATAGTTTGTAGAATAACAATTCGATGATAATTTCGTCGGCTATTATCAAGAGATGTAGAGTTTTCGTGTGCAATTTTTGTAATACTACAAAACAACAAGACAGTATAACATGAAATAATATGTCTTTACTTCTTTACTTCTTTTCGGTTTGTAATTTTTTCTAGTAATGATAGTTTTCACTGCCGTGCCGTTACGCTTTGGTTTAACTATTGTGTTTTAATTGTAATTACATCGTTTTATCACACAAAGTGACAAAACTAATTTAACTTTTGTCTAAAAGTAAATCAATAGGAACACCGTTTCGATTAACACGCAGTATCTTTTATCAACCATCAATGTAAGTGTCCATTTACTTTCTTTTCACCAGTTTTTTGACACAAACTGGAAGAAACAAATGACCGCAAGCCGTCATGCCCCATGACCGTGTAGACCATAGACTATATTCGTACTTAATGACACATCCATTGTCATGGCCCCATTAAAAGGAATAAGAATACAATGCATAGGAAATCACCATCCGGCCCTTTCTCTAGGAACATAGCTTTTGCGCATGCTAATAATGTAATTTTAATTTATGTCACTTTTGATTTTTGAATTCTAATCGCGGTATAGATTATTTATAGACTCATTATCTGGTTGAGATTGGGTGGGATTAAATCCCACTAGGAATCCCATCTGAAAAAGACCTTAATTTTTATTTTTGATACTCTCGAGATTGTCAGATAAGAGATTATTCGATCAGTTTGGACATAAAGAGTACCATAAAATAACCCAATACATACTTCAGAAATAAATTCATCGGACGTTTATATTTAATTTCTTGTGTTATTAAAACTCCGGCCCAATCATCATTAATTCCTTTTTACCCTCCGTAAAAAGCTCCTTATCTCAAACAAAGGATTTTAACAGTCTCCATTGGAAATCAAAACAAATGGAAAAAGCGTCGAACAAAAACCGTAACAATTGACATTATTTCAAGATGGACGTCCATTTAGAATCAGCTTTTCTCACGCACTGCTCGAGCCGTACATTTCGGACCCGAATACTAATAAGTTAATCTTTTATATCACGTTCTCGTGAAACAAAGAAGGTAAGTATGAGATAAGGCGGCCAGAATAAGTTGACCCCTGAGCGATACCATCTAATTTAAAAGCTTTAACCGTTGAAAGTCCAAGCGAGCTGGTCTCCGCGGCGGTCGTGTAAGGCTGTATTAAATAGTGGCGGAATTATGAAAGGATACGTACTTTGAATATTAAACACTGTTTCTATGGTCCAGTTGCGCCCGGTGACGTGGAAAGGGATTTTTGTGACGGTCCAAATGATAATCTAGGTGTAAATAGCCTCTTTAGTGAGACGTGGGGTCGGGGTGTGGAATAATTTGGCTGATTATCTCGCTTCTGACTTACGTGTAATTTTAGTGAATGCCACCTTTTAGTCTAATGGACAACTAGTTAAATGGGGAAGTTAATGTGGAATATCACATTTTATATTTGCCAATGGGACATGTAGGTTTTGATTCATGAGGCAAAAACGGAATAATTGTTTTCTACACTAATATTATAAAGAGGAAAACTTTGTTTGTTTGTTTGTTTGATTGTAATGAATAGGCTCATAAACTACTGGACCGATTTTAAAAATTCTTTCACCATTCGAAAGCTACATTATCCACGAGTAACATAGGCTAGGTTTTATCCCGGAAATCCCACGGGATCGGGAACTATGCGGGTTTTTTTTTGAAAACGCGGGCGAAGCCGCAGGCGGCAAGCTAGTTAATAATAAAGATAGAGGTGATTAGTATTATCTTAGCTTAAGGCTGATATTCCTTTTCTTTCGCAATATTTTAATAGAGAAGAAAAAAAACTATAACGGTTTTCATAAAACAAATTTTATTCTATAATTTATTAAGGAAACACAATCTTAAGTGTTATCAACAGATACTGCGATCTGTATGCGCACACGCATGCTGCATTTATTAGAAGGTAAAACTGTTATTGTAATAAACATTAATAGTTCTCTCTTTGAAAATATAATACATGTATTTTCATAATAATATATATACTTATTAAAAAAATATATGAAGTCATGATTTATTATTCCGATTTTATTATTCCGCAAATTATTTCTTTGCGTCTAAAATAAATAAATATAAAATAAAATAATAAATAAAATTTCAATTAGTTATTGTAATTCAACATAATATCGAAAAATAAATATTCACCCCTCGAAAAAATCTTTTTAAATTGTGACTTAATATAATACACAAAATCACACGGTCAACATTCTTCTTAAATAATATAAGTACACTCATACAATCATAAATAAAAAGTACACTCCAACACATTAGTGCAATGCAACTACAATCACAAAGTTGGAACAAATTGAATATACCACACGCATTCAGAAAGAAAAAGTACTGAGTCATCGCAAACAATCACAACTAATGAATTGTCTAATTCCCCTGACAGTATGTTAATGGCCAGTGTTTTGGGCACTTGACATACATAAGTTGAAGTGCTCGAAAGTGTGTGAGTAATCTTGTGAGACATAATATAATTTTTACATGTATTGCAGTATTGATTCGCTAAAGAAGCACGTAAGGCTTAGTAAAAATGGAACAATAAATAAAGAAAAGATAAGTACGACTGTAGACAATTATGGAAACAATCATCTATTCCTCATTTGATTTTGAAAATTAGACGAGACTGGAAATTTGTTTACATAGGCTTTAAAATATTCGCATATATTATTAGAACTTCGCAAAAGCTTAATGAGAACAGAGAGATCGAGTCTGCAATATTACATTGATACTATTATTTCGTACCTTACGAAAAAGACAGTATCTTTCTTCGATGCATTTAGACCAAACGAACATAGAGCTAGAGCTAGAGCAAGAGCATTCTTTCGTGATCTTTTAATGTAAACGAAAACTCGTATTCAGTGTTGTTCAGTATTAGAACATTGCTTAAAAGCTTTTCGAACGCACTAAGAACAACGAAAGAATGCTCTAAGCCTGTTTACCCTAAAATAATTTGAGATAGTGGGGTTAGAATGAGCATTCGCTTGTTTGATCTAAGTGCACCGTAAAAGAGGTTATTAATTCACATCAAACACTACAACAACAAAAATAATTCCCACATTTCGTAACCATTATTCTTGCCATGAAGCAACAATAAAATTCATACCCACTAAAGAACAACAGACGCAAATTACAATCAAAAGCTTAAACCTAAATGCTTATTCAGAATCAATTGGCCGAAGTAATGAAGACATTACGTTTGAGATCGATCCGAAGATAATCGCGGGTACATCACGTTGTGCGGTACCGGTTAAAACCAGTTTCAGGCCTCCGTGTAGAACGCACCTACAAACAGAATTGCACCTTATTCTCTAAGTGTTAAGGCTGGATATTACATGAAAGTTTCTGGTTAATATTTCAAACTCGTAGTGGAAGTAGGCTGACCCTGTACGAGTAACTGATAAACATAATTAAGTTTATAACGTAGTAATTAAAATGGCTACCTATTATTATAATGATAGGTTCAATATACTGTCAAAGCCAAGGCCAGTGCCAAATTACATATAAGGCAAATATGTTTGAGCCTGTTTTCTAAGAACTTTAGGCTATTTATAGATTACAGATAGGGACATATAGACCAACTTCCACAACAAGCGAAGACAGTATTCTTCTTAAACTATCGCTATACTATTTTTGAAGAGATACTTCTTTAGGCGCATTGATAGTAAAATTTCAAGGTCGCGTCATGGCAATATCGTTACGCCATGAAGTAAGGCGACGATGTTGGTATATTTGTTTCATTTCTGACACGTGTGCTCGGCACACATTCTTTTTTTTAACACGCTTTTATTATACACATTTCTTAAGCAATAAGATGAAATTTACAAATTTCAGTCTTGTAAACTCTCCTTTATTCACAAATGATAAGAAAATAATCCCTCTAACTGAAACTTCTAACACCGTAATTAAATTAAACCATTGAACAATCGTGTTGTCTATCAATTAAACATTACTAACACAATATCTGTATAAAACAAAGCCGTAACTAATATTGAATTCAGGTAGAGAACTAAGCAAATAGCAATTACTAACTGTACACATCATATCGCCATTACGAAACAAACTTACTAGAGATGTACCTGATTTATCGATATCTAATTTATAAAAGTATCGATTATCACCTGCTGCTAGCATTACCTGGTTTGAAATAGAATAAGAATATAAAATATAGGAAAAATATAGCCTATCTTACTCGCTAAAGACGGTAAAAGAATTTTTGAAACCCGTAGAGCCGTGTTTAAGTTAAATTGTAACAAACAAACGAAAAATCACATCCTTGTCATATTTGAAGAATTGATCATTACTCATATTATTTCCGTTTCATACAATACAGTAAAGTAACGGTTTTTTATCGGTATTTGTTCTTCATGTTCCAAACTAAGAAGTTAACTATGAGGAATGTTAAACTTTCTAAAATTCGTATACATTTGACATATGATACATCACATTTTCATGTTAGTTTATTGTTATTACCTTTGCGATATTATATTCAATTTTTAAGTATAATCAGAATTACTAATTCTGTTATGCAGAAAAACTAATAAGAAAATTTATAACAAGTCCTACTAGGAATTTTTTTTACGTGAAAAAAATAATCATTTAACAAAGACACCTTATCATATTCTTTTGATTCCATACTTCGAATAAGACTCTCAAAAATAAAACATCGATATTATTCCGTACAACACTAAGTTGATCAGATATACCTGTAAGGTCCAACCCGTGGGCTTATTAGAATTCGGGACCAACTTTTAGGGCCCAAGTTTCGATTTGTATCTATGCAATGTACGTGATCGTATTAGAATGATATAATTATAGACGACGTTGTAATCATTTATTATGTTATTTCAATAGGGATGTGCTTTAATCGATATAATTGTTTAATTAAATTAATGTGAGCGGTTTTTCTATGATTGTTGAAAGAAATAGTATTCGTATTATTTAGTAAGCCCGGGTCGTCAAAGAAAAACCCGCATAGTTCCCGCTCTCGTGAAGTTTCCGCAATAAAACCTATCTCAATTTATTTCTGTACTAAAATTCAGAAATCTAAATCGGTTCAGTGGTTGAGGCGTGAAGAAGAGACAGACAGACAGAGTTACTTTCGCATTTAAAATATTAGTTAGTACAAGTTACAGTTAGTAAAAATATATTGTCAATGGTAACAAAAATGTATTTTAAAAAATTTTAATGAAAGAAGGTAGAAGTATCTTATTTCTATAAATAAAATGCCGTGTCATCAAAGACAAAAGAATAATTAAGCTCTGACCATCGAGATATATGTACATACTAGAGGGGTTATTCCAAACAAAAACATTGCGCGCGGCCGATGTGGTGGGGTACGTGTGGAACGAGCGAGGCGTGGCTTCAAGTTCAAAGATTAAGCAATGCGTGCAGATGCGACACATTGTGCAATCTGTTTACTCGGTACTATCTGGTGGTACTGATACTAGGGAATTAATAAAACGAGGATTTTATATTAAACTATGTATTTTAATTTCCTTTAAATAATATCAATTTAGTAAGCTTTTGTCGTTTTGTGTAGTAATCAATAGTTTTATCAGTTTTTGCTTCATGATGTAATCGAATTTTGGAGTATTGGTTTATAATAGCCCTAATTAAATGGATACGATGATTCAATGTTGATGGCGTTTACGTATAAGAAACTCACATTTTGAAAAATCTCACGTGAGATTCGAGGATGGGGGAGGGGTTGAATAAATTCTCACGACATCTCACCAGGGGGGGAGGGAGGTGCAGAAAATTTTAAAAAACACCTCACGTAATTTATGCACGCCCCCTTACTCGATCACAATTTTTGTAACTTTACTATAAACGGAACTACATTTAAAAATATACTTTATTTATTGAGTTATAAGGTTGCTTCCATTCTGTTTATTTACATTCTCAAAAACATCAATCGCCGCAGAGGTGGCTTGCGACAAAGGCGGCTTGTGTCAAAGGCCTCGGCGATATCATTTAAGAACATAATATTATGTACTTTAGGCAAACTTGTAATAAGATCTATTTTACTTTCTTATTAGTCCACTTGACAAGGATATTGGGTAAGATACCTATTGGAATAATTTTATTATTATGTATGTAGTATGTACTTATTAAATCCGCGAATAAAAAAAATTTTTAGTCGTGAATATAGAAATTGGGTCGCATTTTTTTAATCCGCGAATAGTGAAAACACGAATAAAGGAAGCGCGATTAAAGAACTTTTACTGTATTAGTTTCTGTGAATGTTGTGTTTATTTGTAATTGTTGTGCATAATAATTTATAAATCCTATTGGAACAACTGTTGATTAACCTTTTTTTAATAAATAAAAATAGGTAAATAAAGAAATATTACTTAATATAACCTACCGTTTTACTTTGCGTAGTCGGGTAAAAGTATAAATATTTAGGTACTACACCATGGTAATCTTTCCTAGTAGATATTGTATATACATAGTTAAAAAAATCCAGTTACATTTTTTTAACAGACTCATCGATAGTGTCACGTCTGTGCTGTTAGCAAAAAAAAATGGCGCGAAACGCAGAACGCGTGGTGATTTTTCGCAAAATGATAACAATATTAGTAAAATGCATGACTTACTCATAATAAGGAAACTTACTGGTGAAAAGTCACTCCTCGGGCTTTGTTTGTATTATGGGAACAGTAAAACAATATCTAAGCAAACACGAAGGCATTTTGAACAGAGCAATAACACGTGTTGACGCGGCAAGCGGGGGGCACAGTCCGACACAGACTAAAGAGACTTGTGATTCTTACCTCTAGCTCGTGTTAAAGAGAGTGTAGTAGCGATCGCCTCTCTAGTACGTAGTACATTCTATCTCGATGGCTCTGACAGCTGAGTTTGTAGGCGTTACTCGAAAACATTATTTGCTTATTTAGAATAAGTCGTAAGGAGTTTGTCTCTATGAATATCTTTATTCCAGTAGTGAGTAGAGCGTTTTAATTTTACATTTGAAATATCAACAGAAAATCATCCAAAAAACGTTGTCACGGCCTCTGCTTCAATTCACGAATAATATTATATACGAATTCGTTACTATATTCGCAAATTATTAGCTTTTAGATCTAAATACCCTTGTTGGAGTCTCAGTGGACACAAAATGGACAACTGATGGACAATGTAACAATTCATTTTCTTACCTCTTGACATATTATAGTTTTGACCCTAGGCTGCTTGTGTATATTCTGAAATCAATTTACTAGTGATCGTGTATCCGCCAATACAGGTTCTTTTTTGCATATCGTAGTCAATCTTTGCATAATAATATTCACTTGCTTTGTATAAAGACCTTCTTTATCAATATTTTTCACCTTCATCATTTGTATGTCACCCGCATTTAACAATTCCCTTAGCAATCTCTTTGACAAATATACCCTTTTCCGTTTAATACACAACCCTTCAATACGACCACGACGGCACATGCAAATTCCAAAACTATCTCCATAATAATAAGGATTAAAATCACTTCAGGAAATAGACATCAACGATTGACAGACATCTATGACAAGTACACAAGGAGAAATGATTTTGCCGACGCTACTATAAGACTCAAGCGTTTATGAACCTTATAGTCTTTGGAATAAAGCATGTAATTGGCGAATGGAAGTGGACAATACATTGAAGCTTTTATTCTTCAAAGACAATGAGACAAAGCAGTCGAGATTTCTTCACAAGTTAAATAGTGGCTTATTGTTACACCGTTATTTTGCGTAAAGGTTTGCATTCAAAGTTTTCATTGTAAAATGTAATTACGTCTAAAACTTGATAGGTTCAAGTGCTTTACGACTGTCTCTTTTATGGTAATGATGGAGTAGTGAAATGTATTTAGACACTTATAAAACAAAAGAATATGGGAAGATAATTAAGCTTCTGTCTTCAGTAAAATTCTTTGACGCACACATGCAAGAAATATCTAGAACTGAAGAGGAATAATAATAATAAGTTTTGTTACACTAATATAGGCTACAAGTTTGAAATAAACATTAATAATTTCATAGTTACCGTTGTAAAACATTGCGTTAACTGTGTAAGTTAATAAATCCTTAAATAATAAAGGTACCAATAAAGGTTTTCCATATTCGTCTAAGTCTAATTATTATTTACGCAGATAGCTTAAGATCAGACAATTTGGCTAAATTACAAGCTTATTTATATGGAAACGTCAGTCATAAATATCGAAAACTTTAACCGCCCACCAGCCCACGATAAACCAAGCCAAGTTAAACCAATCCCAATAAATGGGCAGCGAAGAGAGATTGATCAATGTGCTCATAATGTCCCCATTAATAAATATTAACATACAATTTGAGGCGATCTAAACCGATCTTGTTAATAAATAGTGATCGTGACTCTTCGGCACTGTATCATGATCAGGAGGTTTCGTGATTTCCAGCACGACAAGGGTTAATAATGATGTCTCTATCCAAACTGTAGGTTTAAAGAGGGATGGAGAGATGTAAATCGCCTGTCGGCGGGGTTAGCTTTTGTTTTAGTGGTGTAATGAATCCGTCGATGGCCCGTATCAATTTTAAGTCGGAATGTTTCACGATTTTGTCGTTTTTTGACTATCGCACAGAGATCTTGCTTTATGTCGTACATCCTTCGAGCTGAGTTAACCATGATTTATAGATAGACAATTTTCATGTTTGTGGATCTGTTTTGCTTGGTATGAAGAAATAGACGACAAATGTTTTATTTGTCAAGATAACAATAGAGAATAAATAGAGAACAGTGATTATGAAGGACAAGGAAAGGAATGGATCAGAAATTAATTTGGGACATTTATTTGCTTACTTATATTTTATATACTAATATTATAAACTTGAAAGTCTATATGTATGTCCGAATGCTTTTACGGCTAACACCTATTCAGCTGAAATTAACATAGTCATAAGGCCAAAGTCAAAATAAACTAGTACTTAATTTTCAAAAATCAATTTCCAAAAGCATTAACATTTTGCTCATGGTTTTATATGCGGGTGAAACTTCGGGGCACAGCTACTTATAGAATATACTTATACAAGTTTTTTCCCTTAAAACTTACAAAGTAGAGACTCAATTCCAATTCAGCGAGTATTTTAAAACGTAAGCCGATAAACAGTTTGTAATATTGAATTCTTCGTGTTTTATTGCGCATAAAACTGGGGTTGCTATATTCTATTTACTATAGCAAGGATGCGATAAAAACGTTCAAGACCGCGCGTGATTCACACCTGGGGGTTCTGTAGATTTATTATTATTTAGTTTTTTATAGGTCTTGGTTAGGATTTTCTAGCGTTTATTCAATTTGTAGTGTTGTCTTAATAGTTGCAGACTTCGTTTTCTAGTCCATAACTTCCATAAGGCTAATACGAATTTTAAATAATGTTATTTGATTTCATTTTTTGTACAAATGCTTTTTTTTTTCATATAACAGACATTATTTTTATTACAGTCAAGTCACATTTGAAGTCTTAATTCTATATTTTTAAAATTCAATTTATGTGAAAACTAGGATTATATTCATGGTAAATTGATCCGTTTTTCAACTAAATAAGAATATACTAAATCTCATATTTTTTGTGCTCCAAACTGTTTAGTAACTGTTTTTTTCAAAATAAATGAACCGTCTTAAGCTGTGTATCGGATTTAAAGACGGGTTTAATGTTGTGTTATATTTTTTTTATTGTTTTTTTGTGCGAAAGCTTAAATCTTGGGACGGCAGGGGTTCGATTTCCTGTCGAGGTACGAAACGTCACAATGATGACGTTTATTGTATCAGTTATTTATAACAATTTTATTGAAGCGTGGAAGTTTTTTAATATGTTTATTTCGTATTATTCCTGTGACAATGTAGGGCTTTAGAAATTAAAGAGTTTAGTTTTAAAGAGAAGTTTGATTCATTTTGTAATGAAAGCCACATTTTTTAATATGGATACGGTGGCAAAACATTGATAAGTAATTATCTCACATAGGTTTTGAAAAATATCATTATTGTATGCGAAATATTATAGTAGATAATAAATATGATACTAGCATCAGAATTGGATACCTAGTTACTAGTAATAAAAAGGAGAAAATCGTGATTTCAATGACCTACCTTTTTATAATTATTAGTCTTTAAAGTTTAACTAAACTATTATAAACTGTATAAAATACCTACTATGTATGTTAGGTACAGAAGACCTACGTAATGGATGGAATAGCGCAAATGGATTCAATATTGCTTGATCAGCTAGTAACATAATATCCATTTAAAATAAGCCATTTCCACGAATACGAAACACTCAATGAAATTCCATATCTAATGGACTCGCAAAATTAGCACCAAATTAATAAAGTTTAAAACATTATGGTTTCCAATAGTAGAATATTGTGTACCGTCAGCAACGAGTTTAGTAATGTGATATCTCCCGGCTCGATTTTAGTCAAAACAAAATCAGAATGGGCTTTTGTTAGCGATCCACTTCAGAGGGTATCATATTTAAGCGAGGGCTGAAAGAGTAGCGTCAGCAAATTTGATTTATCATCCCGTATTTGCATACCTATTCTGTATTGATTTTCTATGGCCACGCTGGATATTAATTACTTACCTTTTTCGGATAGTCATTTTGTAGATTGAAATAATTTTGTAAAGTACGATTGTTCGCGTTTTAGCTATTGTGTGAGGTATAAAAATTATTTATTATTATTTCTACGACATACCTAAAATCGAAGTATAATTAATTAGTAGTTGTTTGCTATCATTCACTGTTCAATAAATGACTCCCCCAATGGTTTATAATAGATCTTTAACTCTCTGAGAAAATATCAAATCGTTATATTATTAATTCTCAACAATCAAATTAAGAAACACGTTTAAATTTAATCCCAAACATATATATTTTATTTCACAAATATCTTTATCCTTCATACTAAAAAAGTAAAAATACGTTTTTGGCTCAGAATTCTAAATAAAACGCAACATTAACATGCGCACTGTACCTCGCGAAAAGAGTACAAAAGGCGGCGTGTTGTCCCATCGGTAAATAAACAGCTTGATGCCAAAGAATCGAGTTACAAGTTTCATACCGGTCCATGTAGATAATTCTATAGGCCCTTCATCAATTTCAATAGCGCAAAACATACAGGATATGACATAAGAATCCGCGTTCCCAGAAGCACGTAATATTATGAAGAAGTTACTTGTCTTTGCTTTTGCGAGGTTCGCGGGGAATGTTGGTATGTGTTTTGTTTTTGTTGGCAATTTTGATACAAAATAGCGTTGGTGGTGTGTTACAGTAGATGGGGAGATAAAAAAAACTTATTTATTTAAGTTCAAGTTTGCTGATTTCTTAATTAATATTTCTATATAGGTAAATGATAGAAAATAGGGGTAGGTATAACTAATATTAGATACACGGCCAAAAGCTGAATTTAAATCATATTATGATCATTGAGCACAACTATGCGGTTATTATCAATAGCTATCCATACCAAATAAAGGCTACCAAAGCAAATTCGCCAGCAATAAATTTGCAATAACAGCCTAGCAAATCGGAACCAGCTCTTAATAAAAACTGGATCCATATATCCTGTCTTTACTCCCGTTTTTTGTCAAATTTGTCAAATTCGATTCGAACCCATTTATTACGGAGCGTGGCGCAAATAGTACTACAATAGCAAACCGCGCCAATGTTACTAGTTTCTATTACACAAAACCGGATAAAACTAGTTAGTGTACAGCCTCCGGTGACCATTGTCAACTCATAATACTCCGGAAACGAAATTAAAAGGAAGATTCACATTGACAACGAATATTGTAATGACAATACTAAGATTTATGAAGTCCCAGGAGGTTCGGTTCTTTTGTTTTTTTTGTCTTGTGCCAGGATGTATGGTGCTCTTTCATTTTTGGTTATGTTTTGCGTGTTTGCTACGATATTAATAAATTATAGGTAATATGTAGTAGCTATCAGCCCGCAGCTTCGCTTGTGTCCACATCACGTTATAGCGTGATAGACGGACTTACATTAATATTTCCATCGCCTATGTCACGTTTATTATTTTCTTCATCTTTACAAGATTTTTTTTATAAAGATACACCCTTTGCGTCATTTTCCAAAGCTTTGTCTAAATCTGTTACACAATTTTATCAAAATCGATTCAATAGTTTAGGGGCGAACGAATTATTTTCACATTTATGAAATTAGTAGATACGGACTTTCAATTTTGACGCATGAGCTGCTATTGTGAGCAAACCATTTGAATTTTGATTGTGTTAAACTGAATTGTTAATCAGCTAATTGATAACTAATTGAATATAAATGTTTGACATGAAACATTTTGTATACCTATGTTTTTTCATAAAATATCACGTAAATAAGAGCAATATTAATGTGTGATGCTCAGCTTATACCATAATTGATATTACGACCGGATGTTATTCGTTATTGTTTAATTTGTTTCAGTTTTATTTAATTTCGACCTGTAAACGTTATTTTTACAAGCTTTTATTTAATTTGTAAAAACCATGTTCAATGTTCATGTCAATACAAATAAATGTGATTGTTTTTTCTTTTTTGAAATAAAAATTAAAGTATAAGTTTGTGGATGTATGTTTGTTTTTAAATAATATCAAAGCGTTGATTAAACCGATTTTAATTCTTTTTTTAGATAACCTAAAACTTTAGGTTAGAGTTTTTTTTAATAAAAGGTTGTTTAAAGCTAAATATTTATATCACCAAGCACGAGAGGTGTTTTAAAAATCTAATTTAGAAGATCTCGTAAGCGGCAGCCATCTTAACATAAAAAAACATTCTACAGCATTCCACACAAATATAATAAAGACATAACCATTGACTTAACTCTCTAATATAGGGCACTATAGATACAAGTGCATTACATACACATTTAAAAACCATACGTCTAAGTGCTGGTATAGATTAAAAAAACACTCGAATAACAGTAGTGAAATAAATCATAGTTAAATACATGCTAGTTACCTCAAGAGGCTTAATGTAAGTCTGTTAAATTATCTTAGTTTCTATCAGCATCGGTTCGTTATTTAAGTAAGTTTATTTGTGATATTATAATACTCTTCATGCATTCTTTTGTGTTTATTCGCAGAATTACTCAGTTATTTCATTATCTACCTATGACAGATGTTATATCTGTTATTTTATCGAAATCAATACAATTTGATAAATAAATAATATAATAGTTAGTTAGGTATTAAATTTTTTTATAACCAATGTTTTTCTCATATTCATTGAAACATTTATACCATCTCTATCTAGACCAATATTAAACATGTATTAGCAATATCTTCACCTTTAACACTGTTAACTTAAGAGCTATTTTCGCCTATAACAATAATCTGGACCATTTATACTCGTATAATTCCTATTTATGCGTACAACTATATCGAGAACATATATTTGAGATAAGTCGGTATAACTAACGTAATCTGATCATAAAATTCGGTATGCCTGTCGCAAGAATATATTGGCTACTTAATTCATATGATTTATAGCAATCATTAAGGATTTTGTAGTTTTAAGACGTATCTTACGAAATATTGAGTAAGAATTAGTTTTAAGGAATTATGAGGAAAAAAGACCTTACTGTATAAACTGAGAACGATATTGTAACAACAAATTTAAAAGACGATTAATTTATCAGTATATTTGACACAGCTTTTCCAATTAAAGAGTGCATGAACATGAATATTGCTATTCTTGTCCCAGTAAGTGACCAAAAACGTTAATATAGTCAAAACTTTTATATTGATAGTAATATTTCGAAACTACAAAATCGTGATATTTATATTGCAAGTACGAACTTGTAAAAGGACCAGTAACAAATTCAATTGACCGAAATTAATAATTTACACAACTAAAAAATTCCCCTTCACAGTTTTTCCACAGATGTCACAAATATAGAATGCAACGGTTGACATTTTTAATTTCATTTCGACGTGCACCTGTCAAAATTTAAACCATGACGGTAGGAAGTGAGCTGGTTGGTTAAAGCTGCCGCACATCATTGTCAACATTATAAGGGTACATGACATTCCTTGTCATAGACTGGCATTCCTCTTGGATTGGATACGGCTTTGAGACTATTGAGCAAAGAAATCGAATGATATGAACAAATGTGAAAATGAATAGTTTATAATATTGTTGTTGAATGTTGGTTTTCTTTTGATATCAGAAAGAAATTAATTTGTAGAACACATAATAATGAAAATTAGTTCATAAGCAAATAAATACTACTGACAATATATTATTATCCTGATCAACTTTTTCTTTATAACAGTGAAAGCATATTATGGGCAGGTCACCTGATGAAACAATGAATTAGTTCATAATAATATCAAGAACTCATACGATAATCATCAAATTGGATTATGGATTGATTAAAATTGATTGATCTAACAACTTATAATAATATGAAGAATGAATTAAATGCTACACATAAAATAGAAAAACATTCCATTAAGCATAAATAACAAACACCGGATATTGTAAATAAGATCCCTTAAAGAATAACAGAAAAACAAATCCCCAAACATAATGATGAAATTTAATTTAGCGACATGCGGATCGCAAGACAATGACGATAAAGTGGAAGGCTCTTAAGGATCCCTACGTGAGCAATTTTCAAGTAATTTTCAATACTAAAGCGCTTGGCTTTTGTAAATCGTTTTTATAACTTCTCGATTTTTATAGCGCAAGTTTGAATGGAATTTTAATGGTTATATTGATTAAATTTTGTCCGTTTTGATACTGGCTTTTCGTTCTGTTTTCGTCTAGAGTTGAAGAGAAATAGGAGTATCACTACATAGTATAAAACAAAGTCGCTTTCTCTGTCCCTATGTCCCTTTGTATGCTTAAATCTTTAAAACTACGCAACGGATTTTGATGCGGTTTTTTTAATAGATAGTCTGATTCAAGAGGAAGGTTTAAGTAAGTATATAATTTATTAGGTTTTAGACAAAGCGGGCGAAGCCGCGGGCGGTAAGCTAGTTACATAATAAACTAAACTGACTACTTACAGGAAAGGATTAGAACCTGCATCTTTTACTTTTCAGCAAGTTTACGCTAACTTCACACCTCTTGCTATTTATAAATATGGGTCTATCTTAACAGTTCCTACTTAAAATTAATAAAAAATTAAATAATACGATACCTACGCTTACTGTGGGGAAGACTTTTTATCTTTGTTTGTTTGTTACTCTGTCAACACATAAAAACTGTGCGGCTTTTGATGCTTGGCTAGAGAGGCTAGTTATAAATGGTCGACGCCATAACGTATGGGATAAATATTGAATGCCATAGAAAACCACGTACTTCATTAGTATTTAAAATCATATAATTTATAATTACTGCAAAAAATAAGCTCTCCTTTTTACACTGAAACAGGATTTCTTAAAGTTCGTATTAAACGGAATTTAAATCAGTTTAATATACGGAACTCCGCTTCTTATAAAACTTTGAGTAAACATGAACACACATACATTTGCAGTTGTGTCAACTGATGTAATAATATTATTTGTACAGCTTGTCACTACGCAAATATTACCTGTAAACAATGTATCATGTCGGTAATGCGATAGTTGATCACTGGATTTTGTACTTTATATCGTGAGCTTTATGGTCTAAATTACTATAGCGTTGGTTAGGAGGCGATGCCTTTAGTTAATAGCATGATTATCTAGGTTAGTGTTTAATCTGTGGTTTAATCCATTGATATGTTCTTCAAAACTCGAGGGTGTATAATTTAGAAAGGAAATAACTATTCTATCACTAACATTGTTTTTGCGATAGGTACAATTTCTAAGCGCTACGTAATTTGTAGTTATATAAAAAAAAATTAAATTCTAAATAATCAAACAACAAAAAGGTTATTTATATGTCAAATGACAATTTGAATTTTCGCGAATGAAGAAAGAAATTATGAATATTATGTTCCAGTAATTAAAATATTTAACATAACATAGAAAGACCAAATGAATTGAGTTTAACAAATTCTTAAAGAAACTAATTAAAACTTAGAACTTAGATTTCAGTCTTGATACCATTTAAAAATTAATTATTAATAATAAGAGCGCAGTTAAGAACTACGCCATTAAATTAGTAGCTTATTGAGGTTAAATTTAAAACGAATTGGCTTGAAAACTAGCTCTAAAACGTATGACATCAAAGGACATGTACATTCATATTTATAATTATTAATGTATAAATGCGTTTGACCTATTTAAGTATATTTCAAAAGAATTTTTCTATATTGCTGAGACGTTGAAGCATTTTACAGTTGAAGGCATCAAAACATTTCTTCACGAAATCTTTAATATTCACGAGAAATGAATATAAAAGTTACATTTCAATCCAATTACGTATGCTTGAATGATTTTAGACGTTCGTTTAATTAGAATTCTATGAATTTGTATTCATGCACAACCTAATTTTTCTTCTTCTTTTTTCTCATCGTATGTTTTATGTTCTTTATCATCTGCATGTTTTTGTTTGTTTATTTTGTACTAGGTTTCCGCCCGCGGCTTCGCCCGCGCAGTCAAAGAAAAACCCGCATAGTTCCTGTTCCAGTGGGATTTCCGGAATTGCATCATTTTCCCGGGATAAATAGTAGCCTATGTCCTTTCTCGGGTATCAAAATATCTCCATACCAAATTTCATGAAAATTGGTTCAGTAGTTTAGGCGTGATTGAGTAACAGACAGACAGACAAAGTTACTTTCGCATTTATAATATTAGTATGGATTGGTAAAGATTAGGTCACCAATGCGCTGGACCGACCAAGTGAAATCTGCTGTAGGAATTCGCGTATCAGACTGCGCCCGACAGTCTAGTAACAGAAAGAGATGGCGGAAAGCTGTGTCCGCCTCTACCACCGATGTGGACGTCTCAACGTGACCACGACCAAGAGTGGCCAAGAGCGGCCAAGAGTGAATTGACAAAGAAGAACAAACTTTCGCCTTTATAATATATATGTATTAGAATATTAGATAGATATTAGATGTTTTACGAGCAGTGTGCTATAGATCATGTTTACAGCGTATAATATTATGTAGGGTTCCACATTAACTAACAATGCTGATTATTCTCCCAAAGCATACAGTTGGCGTTCAATCGCTAAGATATTTAGTTGTTAATTTTGAGTCCTTAGTTCATTAGTTCATCAGACCCAATCTGATATCTCTCTTGACTAATAAATTGATATAGAGCTTACTAAAATCTGTTAAGATATAGATCGTTAATGTAAGAGTCAATCTATATTAGATATAATATTTGAAATACTAATCAATCACTATAATTCCTATTATAAGTGGATTGTTGTATATGAAAATCTAACGTCATTCATTTGTAAGCTTAACGACTTGAAGTATTTTTCCAAGGCATCTGTCTTCAATATTTTAATCCTTAAAAATACTAATACTTCCTATAAATTTATCCAATACATTATAGATTCAATGGAGCGCTAAGTGACTTTTAAAATAGCTTAAACTGTAATTATTGCCTGGAAACGAGAATTTCTAGATCCATTCGACTCAATGAAGATACTCCGCTGCTTGCATTTAATTACTAAAAGCGAAATATATATCTTAAAGACGTTAAATTGATGCACTATCTGAGAAATTAAAATGTCCAATTATACGCCTTATGACCCGGTAATACGGGCTAGAATCTCGTGACGTGTGTTTGTTTAAGAATGCAACGTGCGTAGGCAGTTTCGCTACTTAATAGCAATTACTCCTGTCTTTAAATTCTAAGAAAGTTCCCTTCTGAGATTAAATTGTCATTAGAATTTATACTCGATTCCAAATAGTTCTTGAACGTGTGAAGCGGTTGGGTTAAAAGTGATTTACCTTAATTATTACACGGCTAATTTGCTCAACCTTCAAATATTTAATAATTAATTAATGATTATTTTTTAAACGGAATACATTGTTTTGGTAGGACTCTTTGTAAGTGCGTTTTAAAAGTTATTTCAACACACTATAACTTATGTTTTCACAACGAGATGGCAGAGATTATTATGCATTAAAATCAAAACATAAAATAATTTCCATGAAAACAAGATAATCATATTTTTCTTATTCGTCATTGTAGTCCTGATTTATTTCAAAATCGAAATGAATTTTATATCTAACATAATAAACACAC
This sequence comes from Colias eurytheme, assembly GCF_061535395.1. Lineage (NCBI taxonomy): Eukaryota > Metazoa > Arthropoda > Insecta > Lepidoptera > Pieridae > Colias > Colias eurytheme. The sequence continues at coordinate 8,475,490 of NC_142997.1, read as the reverse complement.
TTAAACATTCGCAAAACATCAATAGCCCTTCCCGTATCATCCCTATGAATTGATACAGCAAAACCCATCCTTATCCCAAACTCGGTATTACCATAATATATTTCCTTTCAAGATAATAGCTTTTTATGGTTTTATCTTTATAATTTACGACGTGTCCGAGCGAACAGGTTTTACGAAATAAAGTTATTATAGTGAGCATGAGTAAATTGATGTTCTGATGTCATCGTTTTGCCTATAAACTTTAAGCCGCTTCATCATGCACGGCGCCTTGTTTTAAAGCGACGTGAGGTCGCTTTTTTGCTGCAAGTTCTACTGGTAATTAGTCTGCTTATTCTGTTTCTTGTGGTTATTGTTAATCACATAAGGTAATAATGGTATTGACCTTGAATTAAATTGGAGATGTCTGACTAGATCTTTTAGCAGTAGTAGGGTTTAAGTAGAATTTAAATTATGTGTAAAAAATGGTCTGGCCATGTAGCTTAAAACTTAAAATGTTCATAAAATAATAGCCAGTTCTTATCCATGTTACCTAAGAAGAATATTTAAGAACTTAAATACCAGGCGCTTATTTTTAAAATATCCCATTAAGTAATAATGTTTATAGAGTTCTGCTATCTGTGGGAATTAAAATTCTTGGATAAATAAGGATCGAGTTCAATAACAAAATTAAAATTATAATTAGTTCTACCGGCTTCCTCGAATAAACCAAGTCGCAAAATTAACTTCGAAGAAAAATGGTATAATCATACAAACAACCTCGGAACAAGTTTCATTTGATTAAGTCATTATTTTCATTAAATTTGAATTTTACGAGCTAAGAATTTTTTTGCGCCGAAATTAGAAACTATTATTTAACTAGATTTCCGCCCGCGGCTTCGCCCGCGTTTTCAAAGGAAAACCCGCATAGTTCCCGTTCCCGTGGGATTTCTGGGATAAAACCTATCCTATGTGTTAATCCAAGTTACCCTCTATATGTGTGCTAAATTTCATTGTAATCGGTTCAGTAGTTTTTACGTGAAAGAGTAACAAACATCCATACATCCATACATCCATACATCCATACATCCTTACAAACTTTCGCCTTTATAATAGTATTGAGATCTACATTGATCATCGATAATGGTTTTAATATTTCATTATAATTTGATCATTTAGTAACGTTAATAATCAAGGGGAGCCAAACGTTTTGCAGTAAATTTTTAAGCTAAATCCAGTAAACGCTTATGCGTTTTTTATTACTTGAGTTTTACTACCAGGATATTGAATAACTAGGAATGTAGCATTTCTATAGAAAACTGAGTGCTGCATTGAGCACATTTATTAGGACATTTTAAATTGCTTATTTTTTGATGGACGTTGTACACATGCCACCAGGCTGTAACTCAGGAACCGTGATAGTTAGACAGTTGAAATTTTCAGAGATGATGAATTTGTGTTACAGCTATAGTATCAAATAATGAAAAATCGAGGCTAAACAACGATTGGCACGATCATAAAATAGATGAGTAATATTTTTGCTTGTTTTTTAGCTTATTTGTAAGAGCCCGACTCGTACTTGACGTATTTGTTTATTAGGTAATATCTGTTTATATGATTTTGCCACCAACCTAAATAATTTAACGTCCTAACGCCCCAAAATAAACATCGTCAGAAATGCGATAACTATATTTACTATCATGACCATTGACAACACCATCAACTTTGTCAATTTCCTTCTCCTTCACACTTTATCTAAATAACGAAGACATATCAGTACACAGAGCAGGAGCTATTTCCTTCCCCCTCATTTTGCTCAGGTTGGATAGAGATGGCACCAGCTGTCAGTACTATGTCACTTCGGTAGCTTTAACGCGCCATATCTCATATTTATCAATTTGTAAATAAGTCTCGACGTATTTTATTAAGTGGAAGGATGTAATGGATTAGGATATACTTGGACACGTGGGTTTTGATAAGGTATGATCGATTGAAGCTTATCGAGCGGAGTTGGTTTGATTTTGTTGTCCTTGGCTTAATAACTTTTTCGGTTAGCACCTATCGTGTAGATAAAGTAAGTGTTCTCACGGTCCATTAAGTTGTGATTATCAGAAGTAATTTTCTTCTTGTTTATTTTTTATGGATTAGCTTTTGATATTTTATCAGTCTATGGGAAATATAGATAAATAATATAGCATTTATGGCATAAATGCACGAATAAACCTACTCTAACACTTTGAAAGGAGATAACAGATAGATAATTAAAATTAATAAAATAGCAGACTAAAATATTTGGCAAGCGCTTATTGAAATTTGCTTTTAGCCGCCTCCCACACTAAAAATTACTGGCATATTATGTACACAATATATCAGATTTTATAATAAAAATGTAATTGAACTTCGGGAATACTTTTTCAATTAAGGATAAGTAATCTACCGATAGAAAAATGTAATAAAAACCCGCAAACGCTACAGTAACCTCGGCTTAAGGTTTACGAGTTTCAATACCGAATTCCGGTATTAAATGCTAGGAATTATGAAAAAAGACGTCACCTCGGAATCAGCTACGCGATTCACAATTTCATTTTTAATATCGAGGAGTGTGGCTAGAATTATTTGAATAATGCTGTCGAGGAAGCGGATAAAAAATAAGCTTATGAATGGCAGACATGCTGGGGTATTATTGAAGCGGAATGTAAATGTAAATTATGAATCTGAGTGGGCTTTTGTTTTCAAACCATGTATTGACAGTTCATCCGTTGATGACGTATGAGAAATCCATACTATAATATTATAAATGCGAAAGTAACTCTGTCTGTCTGTCTGTTACTCAATCACGCCTAAACTACTAAACCAATTTTCATGAAATGATACCACATTTCATGGAGATATTTTGATACCCGAAAAAGGACATAGGCTACTTTTTATCCCTGGACAATGACGCAATCCCGGAAATCAAACGGGAACGGGAACTATGCGGGTATTTCCTTGACTGCGCGGGCGAAGCCGCGTGCGGAAACCTAGTAAATACATATTTTGTTTTCATCTTTTATCTGGAAGGAGTTAGAAGATCTTATTATTAATAACTTCCTAAAGAAAAGTTTGGACATTATTTTATAGGGATAGGTAGATAAGAGATTAAACTGCAAAAAATGTTATATGAATTATGCGAACGTGCGTAGTTAATGCGTTTTTTCTAAAACTGTAAGCCCCTGAAACTGTTCCTGAATATAGAAGACTCATATTTGTTTAGAGTACAAAAGCTTATACCATACTAGCTGCTCCGCGCGGTTTCACCCCCGTGGCTCCACTCCTGTTGCCCGTGGCGTGATGAAATATAGCCTATAACCTTCCTCGATAAATGGGCTATCTAACACTGAAAGAATTTTTCAAATCGGATCAGTAGTTCCCGAGATTAGTGCGTTCAAACAAACAAACAAACAAACTCTTCAGCTTTATAATATTAGTATTACTTATGTTCCCTCAAAATATATCTTGCAAATGTATAGGCTGCAAATAGTCTTGGGTATACTTAATTATCATAACTTCGTAGACAGCCGCTTTTCCCTTGAAAGATCAGAACTCTAAAAGCATCAAATCACGAGCAATCTATCTAAGCACCAGTACTATAAAAATAATAATTCGTCTCGGCGGAACATGTGGTCTAAGGCTCAAGAAAAAGCGTAAAAATAAATATATTAAATTTAATTTCATTTCTTTGTATTCAAAGCACTTCAAGATCACTTTTAATATGTTGATAGCATTACTATAAATATTTTTCATATTTTATACATAGCACCAAAGCACTAATCAAAATGATAGTATATAGTCTCTGATCATCTGTTCATCTGATCGGAAATTGACACTAAAGAAACGAAGAAGATGAACACAAGTATCACTGTGCTAAATCTAGACCTACTAATACACATACCTTCATATTTTTACTTCATTTTTTGGTTTAAATTTACTACAGGATATTCTTCAGCCACAGTGACGTAGTTTGACAAATACCCGAAGAATAATACTTCCCTTCACAATATTACCTATCACTGTAGAATGTAGATACTTAAAACGCTTCAGCCTATACCTCGGTCTAGCTGTACTTCGTGATCCCTGGACCAACCGGGTCGACCTAATATCCCCTCAGAGCACGCCGCTATACCTACCCACCGTTTTATACGTACTGAATAAACTAAAGCTACCGATATCAAAACGTGGCATGTATCTGGAATTTTGATGAGTAATATTTCGCTGGTTTGCGCTAAAATTTCATTATGATATTATTTTCGTATGTACCTGCTGACTCTATGAATTTACTATTAATCTAGAACCACGGAATATACAGGGTTACTTGTAAAACACCGGCAACCTCGCAGAACAAGATAGCTAACATCATAAGTAACAACATTAATTGTTCTACGACTTTTGATAATTTGTTAGATTTTATTTTCATACAAAAATAAATATTCATTAAAATTTTCCGTTTGAATTTTATAAACTCTACGCCTCCCAAAAATTACGTAAACAAAAAGCGAACGAGAGGGGGAAGGGGCCGTCGCTTCGTCCATTCGATAATGAATAGAACATAGACTTACAATTAATGTTAGGAGAGTACAATAAAAGTTTAAAAAATCATTTAAAAATAATTTATTGCGTTATGCCAAAAGTCGTAGAACAAATGTTGTTACTCATGATGTTAGCTATCTTGTCCTGCAAGGTTGCTGGTGTTTTACAAGTAACCCTGTATAATAGTAGCTAAACGACTAGAACCACGGAATATATTTTGGAATACGAAAATTGTTAATTCAAACATTTTCTGGATAATCGTAGTATAATAGTAGTATAAATGTATTTAAACCTATTTTGTTTTGTATTTTTATGGCTTTTGACACGGCATAATAATATTCTATCCTAGTTAGTTCAAAGGATTGTTAAAATTTCATAAAAATATCATTCAAATACATTTTTAACTTGTTGATATCACTATTATTAAATTGCTAACATTAGCAATTTTAGAAGTCAATTACGGTTTACATAAAAAATGATAAAGTGGGCTCAGAGATATCTCATCTTCACAAAAAGTAACGGAAAAGTGTCATATTTAAGGAAGTCATTACAGTTGTATATGACAAGAAAATTTTGTGGATTATCCCTCTTGCAATTCTATCTCGAATATTCTTTTCATTTATATTCTTCTTTCCTTTTCCCTTTTATAGCAAAATTAGCTGATACTCGTATAACTTTAAGTACAAGTTTTTTCACATAATAAGAATATGCGAAACTGGTCCTTCGAGGTTGATCCTTTACAAAATTTAATTTTAAAAATGGTGTTTATAGGACAGCGCATCAACGAGAAAATTAGTTAGAATTAAATGCAATTCATTTATTTCTAAATCTAGTTTATTAGTAGTACGGCCAAGATTTTCCTGAATTAAACATTAATTTAACAAATTAAGTAAATAATATTATGTTCTTACTTATTATATTGCTCTGCCCTATTCCTGCATTATGTTCTGCCCTATTCCTCTCCTCTAACTAATTTCCTTCCGTACTGCGGTTGTCTGGAAGAAATCACTATTTAGCGATAAGACCGCCATTTGTTTTAATTTATAATTAAAGTTCATATATAAGTTATCTAAGAGCAATAAAGTATAAATAAATAAATAAAATAAATTAATATGACTTTACATTCGTCTATTTCTATCTTCTACTATGTTTTTCTTATGTATTTCTATAATAGTTTTATCTACAGCTAATTACAGATAAACCAGTTTCGTGTAATTAAGCAATCTTTCCGCTATAATATCGATTTCACGTTAATTTGTTTGCGTCTAAAATTGTTTGCTTCACGGCTCAAACCAAATTTATAATGGACTTCAAATTCAGTCGCAATTAACGCTACTTTGTAATTATTTAACTGTGGCTTTAACATCTTGTCTTTAATTGGTTTGACGGGAAGAAATATCGTTTATAAGGATTCTTTATGATAGAAGTCACGGGATGATGCTAGTGTAGGAAACATATTTGATACTTGGCTTGGCTCATTTAGAAAATAATGCGTGCTATCACCCGCGGACGAGTCCGTGGGCAAAATCAAGTATTTCTGTAGTTCATGTATTTTTTTGATGTATAATCTATTTTACTGCAAAGTTACATTACAAATCTATCCAGTAGTTTTGACGTGAAAGATTTACAAACTTACATCACAAACTTTCGCATTTATTATATTGGTAGGATATTGAATTATTGACTATGGCAATTTGATTGGTATTCTGTTGTCTTTAAAGGACTTACTGATTCAATAAAAACATTTCATTTTACAGGTTTTATTTATTTTGAGTAATAAAAAATAAAATATTTATTTTTTTGTATAATATCATGAAAGAAGCGGGTGTTAGGCTAGTAAGATAAAGTTTATATCATTTCAACTGAAACGAGGCAATTACTTCGCCAAAACAACGAATGATTGAGAAAAAACTAAGTTAGGAAACAATTCCTTCACTCCAACGACGAATACAGGATTCTATTTTTGTGAGAACGGTCACAATATATTTTTTCCACGACTTTCTCATAATATGAAAGAAATGTATATAAAACTGTTTTGTATTGGTTCTCACCACTATAAAAAATCTTTTTCTTTTTATTATTACACACTTGATAGAGTCCTATTTAATTTAAGTATATGTACTAACAAATGGTAACGTAATAACAACAATTATAATTAATTAAAAGCTCGTAGAAATCTAAAACTAAAAATAATTAATAATACAGTACTTTAATATTGCTTTAATATTACCTACTATTGTTATGTTGGCAGCAAATAAATTAAAGTGTTTAAAATAAATGAAATATAAATTAAAATGCGTGTTTACTTAACTAATACAGATCACATCTATCTTCATCTTTAAATGCTGACTTAAAAACACTCATACTTTCTAAGAATTGTAATTAACTCAGTATCACAAAAAGAACAAATCCAACGAAAATCTTAGTCTTTGATCCTCTATAACATGATCTCTATAGTTTCCAAAGCAGATCGCATTAATCTTCGGCATGCCATGACCTTGTCTACATCTCGTCTCGTACCGGATCGTGGTCGTCCCGATATCGGATCGTGATCGGAACGTCATTGTGATGTTTTTATCTATGCGCCCGTTTTTGAGCGTTTACGATTTATTTTTGTTTGCCTGGGTACCGATAAATCGTGTCTGCGGGAGGTCAGAGTAAAAACAGGGGCTTACATTCCTATTGTGTAATTTCTTTGATGTTGGATTGGCGTATTAACGATGATTAAAACTTAAAACTGCAAAATATGACATAAAAAACAAGAAACTTTAGTGTAAACGAGTTATTAATTTTAAGTATACAGTATGACTTGATTAATTGGAAAATCTCACAACAGATGTCACGGGCATAAAATTACTAATATTGTAATATATTTGAAACTATTTAATACCTAAAACATTTAAGCATATACTTTTAAAACTACGTCAGCTTTGAGCTTTGCAATAACTAGGAAAGTTCCGTTTGACTAATATCACACGAAGCTAGGGTCAAATGTTAACGAATCTCTGCATACCAAATTTAAATACTTATAATATGCGTGAAATGAAACTATTATTAGCTTTTTTAATACGAAAGTATTTAATGATTCCGTTAGATTTTAACAAGTGATTAGTTTGGTTCGGTAATTTTTTATATGAATAATTTCAATCAGTTTGTTCGTTAACATTTTACTAAGCTTAATTTAAATAAGAAAATAAGTTCTACAGTAGAAGATGTGTAAATAAATTAAATAAATACACTACATTCAAATTGATTTCATAGTATTTCAGTAGTTCCTTTAACAAAATAAAATATAATTGATTTCGTATTTCGTTAGTAGTACTTAGGTAATTCGTAAGTTGAGGACAAGTGAGTGATAAAGTTTCTGATATCTTATTTAACACTTTGATATAATTATTTTTTATTGACACAACATTTGTTTACGAAAACGACCAAAAGAATTTGCAAGAAATTCGATGAAAATATGTATGTTAGTCATAAATTGGCACTGTGTTGTTTTATATTGAACAATTACTTAAATAAATAAATATAATTTAGATCAAAATACAGCACTCATTTTAATAAATTAAACAGTAACTTTTATAAACAAATAGGTACTTGAATAAAAAAGAAAATTGGTCCTTTACCACGATTAACATCAGGCGAACGTTACTTAAAGAGTAAAAAAGCCGGTCTGCTTTGCCCAAAAAAAAAGTATCACAATTTATACGTAGGAAGTGAAATCAATCACTATAGTTAATCCTGTACGCCATAAACAAACTAACAAACGGTGATAAAGCCATTTTACGATCGCCACCTCGTTTCTTACGAACAACTTACGAATACTGACGAAATTAATTCTGATATTGCATTCAATGTGTTTGGGAAATATATTTACGACTGTGACGTCACGTGGTTGTGTGTTATTTCATATTTGTGAAGTGAAATAAAATAAATACAAAACTTCACTACATAATAATTATGTAGAAAAAAGGAAAGTCGCCGTCGCTGAAAGCAGGCGAAGCCGCGCGAGAAATGCTGTAATATGTAAAACATCGATAAGGACTAGAATAAAATAGATCGCATAATTTACAACTAATTTAATAAAATTCAAACTAAGAGGTATTACTAATTCATGTGTAATTAAATAGATGACATACCTACTAATAAAACTGGCGAAACTGCATCTGAGATAAGCGATGCAATTTTTACAGGAATCTCATTTTCTAGTAAAATCTTAGCTTAAGTTTTCCAAATTCACCATTTCTCTCTTGATATTTAAACAACTTATTTTTCAAATTCACCATAATACATTTGCTACACTCTCTACAGAATTAAAAAAGAATATCTACAATTTAGTGTTAAAGTACTTACAAAATGAAGACGTTAATAGACTTATATCCCAAGAATTATTATAAAGTGCCATTACCGAAATTGTTTCTAATCAAACCATTCCTAGAACGAATGTGGCTTGGCGGCAATATGTGAGAAACCACTACCATTTATCCCAAACTTCTAATACTATCGCTAATTTCCCGTCACAACTCCAAACAAAACTCAACCGTATTACGACTTCATAGAGTCGCTTTCCCATTGCTCACTCGTATCAGGAATCGATTAAAAACTCGATTGAAACATTCATAGTACAGGCTGGACGTTAATTAAGACGTGCATTATCATTTTAAAGCAGTAAATAAAATTGTAATCTTCAACTTTAGAGCACAGGCGTCTTATAACACGAGTTTATCTTGAAATGTTAAGCCGAAACGCATACTTCTTTGATCCCACCTACGCTGATATCCTGTACTAATGCACTGTCATTTTTAGAGTTCAGTACCGAAATTGTAAAAACGGCACTCATTAAGACTGCAACTTCGCTGTCTGCTTGTACGTCCGTTTGACTACATGCTGTAACTAATGAACCGTGATAGATAGACAGCTGTAATTTTCAGTGACGATGTATTTCTTTTGCCTCTATCTGTAACAACAAATAATAGATAATTTGAATGATATAGAACAAAAATATAAAATTCAACAAATAATACCTCATAATTAGCACTTTTATTTTTGTTAGGTAGGTATATTGTTTTCTGTAATTATTTTTTGTAAATTCTGTAATTAAAATAAAATAAACTAAAGCAACGATTGGCACGATCATAAATCGGTAATCATGTTTTGCAGTTGACTAACTTATTTGTACGGAACCCAGTATTGCGAGTCCGGCTCGCACTTGGCCGGTTTATTAATGTATCTACTATAGATTTCTGTTAGAGTGACTTTTAATGGGGTTCTGACGTTGATGCTATTTGTTCTGTTGCAGGTAACAGCGGATCGACTAATGAGTTTGTGAGTAAATCGATAGTAAACAATGCTTGTTTGTAAATAGCGATTGAATAGATAGAGAAGACACAGCTTTAGAGCATTAAATCATATGAAAGTAGGTATTAATAATATTATGTAAGCATGTATGTAGTGTAAAAGGTAGATGATACGAGTTTAAATTGTAGCATCGGTTGGTAAGACTAGTAGTGAATGAATGAAAAAAGAATGAATGAATGAATGAATGAAAAATTATTTATTGCACACACATACAGGAGTACATATAGTACATACATATAGTAGTGTATTATTTAAAAATTAAGTATCGTAGTTTATACATAGTATTAATTATGTATCACATATTGCTTTACATGATTAGCATTGAGATTAAAAGGAGCATAGCACAATATTCGATAGCAGAAGTTTTAAAGGACTATGCGAAATTTCTGCGTTTATGTAAATTTGGGGGGGCAAGTAGGTATCTCGCCTCGCGGCGGTGCTGAAAAAAAAAATTATGTAAATTATTATTAGTTCATGATGATTGCATAAAGTTTTTCGATGTTGATCAACAACAGAGTTACTATAGATAGAGTAACTGTTGAAAATTTACAACTACTTACTACATAATATATGTTTTTCAAAAGTATTATTGAATAAAAAATATTAGAGTTTAAGTTTTAAATTACTGATTAAAAGATGTAATTATTAGGTGATAAATAATTTGAATATCTACTGTAACGAAAATACCTTATTATCTATACTAATTATTAAGCTGAAGAGTTTGTTTATTTGTTTGTTTGAACACGCCAATGTCAGGAACTACTGGTCTGATTTGAAAAATAATTTCGATGTTAGATAGCCCATTTATCGAGGAAGGCTATACGCTATATATCATCACGCTAACCAACCAACAGGACCGGAGTAATGCTGGTAAAACCGCGGTGCACAGCTTGTCTATCTATAAAAATCAAGAACCTTCTGTTATAAAAGTAACAATTCCAACGATACGGTCAATTGGTAAGTTTTATTTATTTGTTATTTCGCTTGCCTTTACGGAAAACTTGGATAAGTATTTCGGAACGAAAACTTTTGCACGAAAGATTTAGATTAAATATTTACGTGTATTTTTCTCTAGTCCCGAAGGTGAAGGCCGTTTGTTTGTTTTTGGATTTAAATCTAGATTTATATTGACATTTCATGCTATCACGCAATAGCTGTTTGTTGTCTTTTCTGGTTGGATTTGGCGACTGAAACGTAACCTATTTCCGTCTCTAGCTAATGTATGTTTTAGATAAATTTATCAAAATCGTTTCAGCGGATACAGGGTAAAATTAAACTGCATTTGCATTTATAAATGAAATGGAACCCTTCTTCATACATGAATATGAATATTTCAATTATTTAATATTAATTAATATAAAAAACACCTTTTACTGTTATATTTATGTACCTATATAATGTCATCAAATAGTGTACTAATAATATAAATAAAAAAATATCGTAATATACTTATTAATCAATGTGTAAAAACACCTTTAATCATAAAATCTGTGCCTCCAGTGAATAAGGGAATAACTCAAAAACAGCACTTTTCAGGACAGACAAAAAACTATATATCAATACTAAATCTTTATTAATTCAAAATTTTAAGCTTGTATGGGTAAGATATGATGTTAGACTATAGTTTTACATATGAACACATATTGTAACAACCCCATAAATATACTTTTTTCGTGTTTTTTTGTAGTTGTTGCCTTATGAACGAGTACTTCATGGAATAACTCAATGTATTCACATAATTTTTTTTACTCTTTGCAATATAACGACTTATGCCCTTATGCACTATGTTCATAATCGCACAACACGACTTATATTATTGCCAGTTTTGGTTTTATAGAAATGATGTGACTTATTATGCTTGAAATTTGTGTACTTTATGACTCAATTGAGGCATTTTAGTGGAAAAACTATGCACGTAGCTTGAAAAACGAATGAAATCAACGGGTTTTTTTATCGTTATTAGATAATAAAAACAAAACAACATTTAAGGTATTTATGCATTTCACCCTAGAAGTCCAATCTACGTAAATTTGACGTATGAACTCTCAATATTTATTACCATCGAATATTTACCATCGAATCGCTGCAAAATCCAGAACCAACTTATTAGCCGTCGAGACTTAGCAGTACATAGTTGGCTCATCCCGGTAAATTCCGCCATTTGGTTGTAAAGAGGATGTTGTGCGTCATTTTGACGTATAATAGGGCTTTTCGTAACTTTTAAGATTGTTTCAAATTTTTATTTAGTGATTTATTTGAATAATTTTTTTCAAAGTCACGTTTCACATGATATCTATAGTATTATATTACTATAGATTGAGTATAAAATGGGATCCAGACAACTTTTATACTAGGACGAAAGCCTTCAATTTTAGTAGGTAAATGACGATTATTGTCCTCCGCTGGATTTGGACTTCAAGCAAGGGGATTGGGTGGCTGAAGATGTTGTCCGGAGTAAAACCGAATATGTTATGGGGTTATGTTATAACCCATGTATAATGAAAGTCGTAGATTGTAAAATAAACCTTTAATCGATCTTTCAATAATACAGTACTATGTTGTTAATGCTATACAATGTTTCACCAGTCACTTTCTGTACAGGTTAGCAGGAGACAATCATTGAGTATTGGTATTAAATACGTATTAACTGCGTATTGCGTTTTGCGTTTTAACTATTGTCCTAGTGAAAATTAATCGTCGAATCAATTTAAAATTCGATCAAGTGCGTTCCGTTTCGGAACGCCACAGATAATAAAATATAGATAATAAAAGTGGCAACGCCACAATGTCATGGTGGTATACATTGAGGATACAAGCACTATAAAGAGATAAGAGAAGCCCGAAAACCATATTCCTGTATGTTCAGTTAATACAGGAAAAGTTATAGTTGGTCAGTGGCGATATTTTACGGCATGATATAGAATTTTAACAATTTCTATATCATATAATATCAAAATAATGTAGATAAATAAAGAAAATACAATGAGCCGCAAAGATTTTATGAAAAAATTAAGCACAGATTTGAACGTGCCTTGGATGTAAATACGACTTGTGGCACGCACTTTGAAGAGACTCTACGTGACAATAGCCCAATTTTTTCAAAATATGTGGTACCAGAGTGTCCATAAAATGTTTACGAAAATGCAGGACCAAAGAAGTATCGATATTGCGGATTTTTTTCCTATAAAAAAGGCAAATTACCAAAGCACAGTGGCTAAAACGCTATATAAATACTTTTTTTTATGCGACTATTATAGACTATAGTATTATTGTCTTGATTATTGTAGTTAGATAATTTTTTTTAAAAAAAGATTAAAAACGAGTTATTTTTTAAAAACTTACCCAATTATAAGAAGAAAATATAAGTTTAACATTTTTGTTGGCTTTTTTTAGATGATTCAATTATCGTTCTGTATTTATATAAACAAAGAGTATAATATCATTAAATGCACTTAATGTGTTAACTGTATTTTTAATATCTATTGCAAAAAATAGTTAATTTCCCTATGGAAGGTATTTATCAGTTAACTTGGGATACTAATATATTTCTATAAATATATTAGTATCCCAAGTTAACTGATAAATACCTTTTTTAAAAAATATAAAGATTTGTTGTTGCAGATTTATTGAAAAAACGATTTAAAAATAATAAGGAATAGTGTGTGTTGTTTCCGTGTAGTATTCAAATTGACCAATAGCAACACGGCATTAATGCCAAACTGTCTCATGTCGTCACTTGAACCAATGACACTAAAAGAGTTGTTCCTTTATGCTCATGTTAGAAAAATGACACAAATGCGTTTATACTAAAATAGTGTTAGGACTGATGGAACAAAATGAATTAAGTCTTTATTCAAAAAGTATAACTACACATACGTCTTTGTGTTCGTGGGTACTTTTGACTCGAGACGAATAGTTCCTTTGCGATTGCCTAAAATGATGGATAAGGTAACTTATACCGTTAATCACACCCTACTTATACCGTTTGGGTCATTCGAAAAAATGGGTTAGGACGCAGCTAGAGATATGACCTTTTGATATGTTGTGTATTTTGACGAGCTGAATCCAATGGTGCAATAAAAACCAAAGGGAATAACTCGTCTTACTCCCTTATTCACTGGAGGCACAGAAATTATGAGTCACATAGTTAAATGACCAACGGTCAAATTAAATATTGTTTTAGTAAAGTGAGGAGTCGAGAGCGATGGTTTGGCAAATATTTACCAATCACCATCAGTATGGGGACGGTGTCTTTGATAAATATCACTATAGTATATAAATATTTGTTCTTTGTTACTCATTTATTAGGGGCTTTAGTATATAATAATACTAGCTTTCCCGTGGCTTCGCCCGCGATTTCAAAGAAAAACCCGCATAGTTCCCGTTCCCATCGGATTTCCGGGATAAAACCTAACTATATCCTATGTGTTAATCCAAGTTACCCTCTATATGTGTGCTAAATTTTATTGTATTCGGTTCAGTAGTATTTGCGTGAAAGAGTAACAAACACACACATACACATCCTCACAAACTTTCGCATTTATAATATTAGTAGGACTTAAAAGAAATTCCTGAAGTCTCAAATTCGCCCAAACCTTTGATCTCATTTCACCCTAACCACTTAGCAGGCCATAAAAATTACGAAACAATAATAATGTAATAAATCTGAAACCTAACCCGCACATGTGGTGAAACATCCAGGAGTTATTAATTACGTACAGACAGACGGACGAGCCGAAGAATTCACAGTATATATATCAAGGGTTTAATTGGAAACAAGTGTGGTGTGTTTTTTATTTGCTTTCGTGCAAATAGAGCTTTCTACAATTAATTTATATAATTCGGATTAAGTATTTTTAATTTGAGTATTAGAAGGGACATAATATGATAAAGTACAAATGTTATAAAAAAAAAATACGCTTTAATAAAAAAATCACAAAAAACTAAACCGCCTTCAAATTCGCGGAAGGAACTACAGTTATTTTTAAAATTTAGTAGGAAGCATCAAAATCCGTTCACCGAAGGTTCGAAGGTAACAAAGACAAAAATTCGACTTGAGAATCTTCTTTTTTGAAGTCGGTTGAATATTGTTCATTTTATTGATATATCTGGAAAAAATATTAATAAATAATTTGTATAAAATACCTACCCCGTACACCATTGTTTAATTCGGCAATAAATCATTCCTTATTTATTTTCCCTTTGAATGCACTGCACTGTATTGCACATAAATATTTACAATGATATCGATCACACCCACAATATAAATAAACAATAAACTTAAACGAAACACTGTAATCTAAATGGATCTACCAATAATAATAAACAAATAATTCATAAGCAAGCAGGTGTTGAAACATTAATCTTTGCTTATCCCTTCGTTACAATCCGATTATAATTACATACTTGATTGCACGTTAGATTTTGGTATGTAATGATATGGGGAAGCTTTATTGTTAAAAGAATATAATGTAAGCGAATTTATCAATGTACGATAAATGAATTAAATCGTAGAGTATATTCCTACGTTCCATGTAAGGCAACTATGAGACAAATGGGCTGATTTTGGCGGGGAAGGACATTATCGTAAGTACATAGCTGATTTCATAATTCATTAAAAGGCAAATTAGGCAAGTTTAATGACGTTATCTCTACCTATAAAATGTTGGCAAAATCGCAGATGTCCGCTAGTTAGATAGTATATAAACTTTTCCGATGTCATTAACCTCCTGAGTGAGGGGATTAGGGCCTACGCCTTAATTCATCGTGTACATAATATGACTGACATTCAGCTGAAGATATGTAAAGAACTTAGTGTTTGTTAAACTGCTAGATCATATTAATAATATATAAATATCTAGAAATCAATTCAATCTTTAGTTTAAGAGCAACCAACTGCAAATCAACAAAAATCTTTGTTACCAAGTCGTTCGCAAAAACCAAACTTCAGTTGCGGTCAACAACCAGATATAATTGTCTCCTTTATCCATTCCTTATTATCTTCTTATAAGTTACACGGCTCTGTTTCATGTTAAATACCGATTGTATCGTCTTACGTTTGTTATGACTGTGTGGCTGTTAGATACGCGATTGTTGTGTAGAATTAGGCTTTATTTAGGGCTACCTTATTGTCTAGATTGCCTATATAGTTTGCGTTTATAATAAACCTGTAAGGGCTCTATATTAGGGCTACTGATAATGCTCTTTCACTTTATAACAAGAGGTCTATAAGAGAGGATTTTAAAAACACCGGCACAAAGAAATGAAAGTCACTATTGGTCTACCAGTGTAAAAGTATCAAATAATATCATATACAAAATAGACCATTAGAATTTAAAAACACCGATATAAATATTATGTAATAGCCAATAGGTGACTATTATTCAAATTTTAACTCGTCTACTATTGATAAATTAAGATATTAATAAAAGCTGTACAATCAAACAGACCGCTTTCAACGCCTGGCCCTTTTCATAGCCACAAAACGATCACAACATTTCTCATCAACAAGATCCAGCATTCTTCAGTATTGGAACAAACTGGTTCCCAACAAAAACGCTCCGCTCCCGGCATTCATAACAGTTTTTGTCATACCCGTCGCCATAACTATAGACATATGATATGATATCATATCACTCCATAAGCGCTGTGTCCCTGGTATTTAGCGGTATTTTTTCCCAGTGGAATCTCATTCATATGAAACTTACATTAAAGATAACGTCAGTTTTCATTCTAATAACGCATTCATTGCTATTAATTGCTATAATTGTCATGTCAATCTTCTTCATATATGCTTATTCATCCAATTAATTCCTTAAAAACCAACAAATCTGACCAAGATTTCAGTCTTCTAGCTTTTAAATCTACCATCAAAATAATTCCTGGAACACAAAAACTGAGTTATCATACTAGTTCATAGTGTTTTGGTCAAAGTAGACCAGCGAAATTATCACGACAAAGGCAGCGCTGCATATCCTGCACCCAAATCTAATCTAAAAGTCAAACATAAGGAACTCAACATCACAAACTCATAAGATCCGATTTCGATTAATCTCGCTTGCAACTTCAACTTGAATATGACTTCGAAACGAGTTTTGGTATGCATTAATACCTCGCTTCAATTGGTTACATTTCATCGGCTCTCTTTTGATGCTAATCGAAGAATTTGAATGTAAATTATTGCTGATTGTGTGATTTGAATATGTTATTGTGTTGGTATTGAATTGGTCAACGCTTTATTGCTTTTAATTTCGATTGATTGATTGGTTACTTTCTTATTATTTTGTGTGTTTACACGACTTTATGTAAATAAAAGTTATATGTAAATTGTACATAATATATTGAGAAATATTATACATCAGAACAAGGTTATTAATTTATACTAAGGAAATTAAATGTTAAAATATATTATTTCCGGTTTATCATCTAATAATTAAAAGTTCTAAACACATTCCCTTATTAACTGCACCTTGATTTATAAAGATAATAACGCGGCGTTTACTCATTAACCTAAGGTCGTAAAATGTCAGAACTTTAATTATTATTCGTAACGTCATAATTATCGATCGTGAGTAATCATCGAATGCATGAATTAATGTTTGCCGTCCAATTTAATCTGACACTCCGATATACGTTCGAAGACACTTAATAGTCATGCTTACATCGGCAGAGTGCTCCGGATTTGAGATGCAAAGTGTCTTGTTAACATGGCCGAGGGGTACTTAGATTATTACGTTACCCTCTAAGATACTAGTTTACTTGTTCGAAACTCCCGCTGGGCTTAATGTGAGGCATCTGTACAGCGCGCCACCCGTCTCCACAAATCAGACGCAAGTGTTGAATCATTATTAACTGTAATGTCTTACATATAAGATTCTAAAACATCATCGCCTGCACCAACTTACGTTATCAATTGTACGCTCCGAGCTGTTCCATTACAAGCTTTACATCATTTATCATACTTTACATTGCCATAATTTATTCGTGAAGACTTTCTTGTTTTATTTCCACCGAGATTTCTTAACATGGTGTTCTCGAATTTCTTAATACGTGATGCGATTCTTGTATAAAGTCGTCGCTTGGAATTCTGCTTCCATTATCGATAACAATATTTTACACGTCGCCAAGTGTGCCTGTAAAATGAAACCAAAGCTTATTTATCGTTGTGGAATTGTGTATGTCTTAAAGTGTTAACGATATGTTTTATTTATGCTCTATAGTTAATATAAATCTCAAAGCGGTATACTAGACACTTTATTTTTATTTCTTCTTATATATACGTCTCAACAAACATAACACAAAATCCGGTGCTAGTTAAGTGTTTTAAACTCACTTAAATATCCATTTCAACATGTTTGATAGAGTCATTTACTCGAACGTTATAAACTAGGAAAGAAAACGGCCCAAGTATATCGCCTTGTCGCACCTCCATTACTGGCTGTAATGATTAATTGTTATTAATGCGGCTACATAAACAGAGATTGGACGTTAATGCCTCGTTGCATTAGATGTGATCATCTTGCTCGAATATATAATACGGGACTAGTTAATTTACATCTATTAGCGTCCATTTCACTAATGTTATAACAATAGGAATTGGTAATATAACATGTCAATAGTATTTAATTACAACAGTATATTACGTTACTTATACGATAGCTAATGGGATGTTAAGACAATATGGGTTCGATTTATCAATCTTGTTTTGAAAGGGGTGTAAGACTAATTTGAATAGCTTTTTTTTAATAGGCACTGTCACATGATTAAAACCATCGAAATTTTGAAAAGAAATCACTTAAATCATAATATAATTACTGGTAGCAAAATAATACTTTGATATCCTAATTTTAGTGCCATTCTCAAAATTAAGAAGGTTCTAACGACAACTCACAAATTGCTTTGTCTCTACTTACGCTACAAAATGAACCAAAGAAATTTTTTAACCTACACGCGAAAAAAAATACCCACTAGTTAAAATACTAGATATAATATTACATGCATTATGCAGTCAAATAAATTTTTGATTTAATAAATAACCAAAGAGATTAGGCATGTTTCTGTTATACGCTGACTCAACTTATAGAAATTCATGCACAATCACGGACAAGCAAATAACAATGCATTGAGAAGACGGAAATAAAAGATGTATTTTATTTGTTTCTTAAACTCAATTTATAAGCGGTCATAACTCATAAGTAACATGGGGTGATTTATACCTATTATACTAGAGGTCCGCCCCGGCTTCGCCCGTGGTACATATTTCGCAATAAAAGGTAGCCTATGTCCTTTCTCGGGTATCAAAATATCTCCATACCAAATTTCATGCAAATTGGTTCAGTAGTTAAGGCGTGATTGAGTAACAGACAGACAGACAGAGTTACTTTCGCATTTATAATATTAGTATGGATAAAGAATTAAAGACGTTTCACACTTGTTTTGCGTTTTGATTTGTAAAGTCGATAAATCTGAACATTTTGAAGATTATTTTAGTTCTGTTAGCTTTTAATTTTTTTTAAGAAATGTAGGTACCTTTAAACAGAATAGAATAAAAAAAGACGTGTGGCACTCGGGGACTGCCGCGGTAAAGCTATATGCCTTCTTCTTATGCATAGTATGCCTTCAAGCCACACCTCCGAGCCCGTCGGAGTGGGGAGCGTGAGGTTTTTTCGTTACGGAATTTCTCGATTCGGTCCCCGCGCTCAAGGCCCGCGATAGAAGCTATGCAATAGCTTAATAAAACAAAAAATTTACTTACGTTTGGTAAATGTAGAAATTGTAGTGAAATTCCTTATGTAAACTGATTATAAAGTGGGACAACATGATAATATGTAACTCATGTAACTAAAACAGTTTTAAGATAGCGTAGATATATTCCTTGTTAATGGTAATTAGTCTTAAATCACAAAAAAATGCCTCATTTTTGGGAGCATTGGTAAAAAATAAAATCCTTGTTAGTTATGTTTATAGCACAATATACTACAAAAAATATAACGTATAAAGTAGATAGATAGCACATTTCATACGCAACATTATTTTTCATTAAAAACACGATAAAATAACCTGCAGAGAGCTTATATTTCACAAGGTATTACACAGGTAAGAAACTAAAATCAAGAAATATTGTAGAACATTCTAAAATAACAGCGCTTTGATTATTTATTGAAACAAATTGTAGAATAGATTTTTTACGCTAGTGAAAAAAAATATAACCGTAAATGAACAATATAATATGTATAAGAATTTTGATGTGAAACATCTATAGGCTCACTTGTAAACCGAATTGTTGACGTGGCGACGCTTGCCATGGCGACGGGTCACCACGCTATACACATCTATAGGCTCACTTGTAAACCGAACGATGTTTCACATCTGCCAGGCGTCCCATGACGGCTCACATTTTTTTTTTGGTACTTAATAAATACCTACTGTTTTAGCACAAAAAAACGCTTTTATCAAAGATGTTTAGATTACCTATTTAATTAACAACAATATAAGTTACAATAATTAAACAATGAAGAAAGCAAGTAGGTACAGTGCGATTGAATAAATAAATTGTATGCTCTATTCGATTTAAAACATTGGTTTTAACATGAAAAATTTCTTAAGTTTAATATACTGTATATTTTAATCTCTACCTACAGTCTGTTTCCATGAAAAAATACTCAACGACTTTTTCCACTTAATTTTTCTAATTAATTTGAAAGAATATTATTTCTTCTAGGTGCCTATTTAATTACTATATTATCAACTAGCGACCCGCCCCGGCTTCGCACGGGTGCAATGCTGATACTAAATACACTACAGAAAAACTGTGAACGTTGTACTATATAAAAACATAGCGTCCCGCTCCGGCTTCGCACGGGTATAAAATAGATAGCCGGGCGGCCGGCCTGTAGCGCTGCAAACGCTACGTCCCGCAATTTTTAAATCTGTAATATCTTCGAAAATATTCACTTAAATCATACGGTGTAAAGGGCCATATAGATCTATATTAAATGAACAATGTATTCAAGGTATTTAATTGGTTTAGGATAAATGCTGTATTTGTTCAAATCGCATCGAAAATTAGCTATTATTTGTCGTAAAAAGTAAATGACAAAAAAAAGTTATTGTGGGTTATCCATAAGAGATAGACATATACCATCGCGGACTTTTCTGTAGACCTTTTCAATGTGTATAATACTTAGTACATTATTTTGATAAAACTCGTAGGGTTCGGCCTGCGTTTGCAATTTAAGCGGAAAAAATGTAATTTTTTACGACATCACATTAGAAACCTCAAAAATAACAGTACTTCTCCACGATTTAATGGATGTTATTATACATATAAACCTTCCTCTTGAATCACTCTATCTATTAAAAAAAACCGCATCAAAATCCGTTGCGTAGTTTTAAAGATTTAAGCGTACAAAGGGACATAGGGACATAGGGACATAGGGACAGGGAAAGCGACTTTGTTTTATACTATGTAGTGATTATGTATAACAGCGAAATCCTACTTAATTAATATTATAAATGCAAAAGTTTGTTAGAATGGATGAATGTTTATTACTCTTTCACGCAAATACTACTTAACCGATTACAATGAAATTTGGTATGTAAGTAACTGAAGTAACTGAAAATCCCACAGGAACGGGAACTATGCGGGTTTTTCTTTGAAAACGCGGGTGAAGCCGCAAGCGGCCATCTGGTATTATAATATATTAGGGGGGCAACTTTACTTTCTCATATTTATCTCACTCGATTACAAATCTCAATCCAAAACCAATATGTTTTTGACACCAACTATAAACTTAACTATTTATCACAAAAAATGAACACAAACGTAGAAAGCGGAATTTG
Organism: Colias eurytheme; assembly: GCF_061535395.1. NCBI lineage: Eukaryota > Metazoa > Arthropoda > Insecta > Lepidoptera > Pieridae > Colias > Colias eurytheme. Next base: position 8,453,749 of record NC_142997.1, on the reverse strand, counting down.
AAACAAAATATGTACACATAATATAAGAATGACATATCGCAGTATGTAAATGAACCCGTAGTCCCCGGTCATACTTTTAACAGAATCAACTGATGTAGAAAATTGTGTTTCGTACCTCGCAAGTTATTTCAGAACATGTGATCTGTAAAATTTTATCTGTACCCGTGTATACTGACGTAGGCTTGGCACGGTGCGGATTATATGTACGAATGTATTTTGCGGTTTTATTTTTTTAGAGCGGGTTTAATTATTATTTAATGACAATGTAGTTTGTTTAAACCTGTTTAATGAGAACAGGGAATTTATTAAAGAGTTTATGAGATCTCATTAATATAACAAATAAATAAATGTTTCTATTAGTACATTGCATTACGAATGCTTTAGGGAACTCTTACACGATACGTAAAATTTTTGCCATTAATTTCATTCATTACCGCATTCAATTTAAGTAGGTACCTTGAAGTATATTTTTGCACGCCTCATAAGCGAAGCGTTGAGGTGGGTACTACTGTCACTTCGCGCAAAACATCTGATTTTTCAAACTTAAAATGTCTTTATGTATCATACATTGCACTTGTAAGATAATACATACACACACATATTAAGAAAAAACACTATTTTTAACGTTCATGATATTTTTGATGTCATTTTTGTTATTTAAACTAGTTAAAAAACAGTTTAAAAAAGTTCTGTCTTGGACGTCCGTGTGTCTGTATGTGCGGATCCTTTTTAGGGTTCCGTAGCCAAAATGGCAAAAACGGAACCCTTATAGTTTCGTCATGTCCGTCTGTCCGTCTGTCCGTCTGTCCGTCTGTCACAGCCGATTTACTCGGAAACTATAAGTACTACAGTGATGAAATTTGATGGGAATATGTGTTGTATGAACCGCTACAAAAATATGACACTAAATAGTAAAAAAAAGAATTGGGGGTGGGGCCCCCCATACATGTAACTGAGGGATGAAATTTTTTTTTTCGATGTACATACCCGTGTGGGGTATCAATGGAAAGGTCTTTTAAAATGATATAAAGTTTTCTAAAAAACATTTTTCTTAAAGTGAACGGTTTTTGAGATATCAGCTCTCAAAGTCGTAAAAAGTATGTCCCCCCCCCCTCTATTTTTATAACTACGGGGTATAAAATTCTAAAAAAAATAGAGGTGATGCATGCTAATTAACTCTTTCAACGATTTTTGGTTTGATCAAAGTATCTCTTATAGTTTTTGAGATAGGTTGATTTAACTGTAATTTATTATATTTGCTGCTACGGAACCCTTTGTGCGCGAGCCCGACTCGCACTTGGCCGGTTTTATTCTTGTTAACACGATAGCGACCGAAATACTTTACTAATCGAGTCTTTTTTTTTCTCTTACGCTTGAGTATGCTCAGGAATAGAACCCTTTCATTTTTCAGGGTCTGATTCGATGTGGTTTAATTGTTATTAAATAAACAAAAATAATAATTAATAAATATTTATTAAAAAAAAATTATGAGGCGTGCACTTTTGGATTTTCCAAATTATTTAATATTATTACAATTCGAGGCAAAAGTTAGCATCGAATTTATACAAATCACATCTCGCTTCTCACACACGCGATAGATTCAATAGATACTTATACTGAATCTATTAAGACATAAATCTTAAACCTCACTCATTAAAATAAAACTCACATTAATTAATACGACCAAATATAGATGTACGTTCCAGTATGCAAAACTAATGTGGATCGATTACAATTAAATTTTACTGGTTAATTTATATCTCTTGAGCGATCGTATTATGTTTTGATTCTTAATAAATATTTATAAGCGTTAATTAGAGAAATGTAGTGTTAAATTACATATTCGGCAGGTTTTGTTGGCCTGAATTTATAATCGTGATTTTATGACAAATTATTACAAGACTATAATATTACGATACCGTGGAAATCATTATTTAGATTTTAGACTGAAATTTACACTGGCTTATGAGGCTTTACTTGCGTTGAATGTTTAGAAAGCTGTAACAGTTTGCATTCTATCTATACTTTTTTATATTATAAAGCTGAAGAGTTTGTTTGTTTGAACGCGCTAATCACAGGAACTACTGGTCCAATTTGAAAAATTTTTTCGGTGATAGATAGCCCATTTATCGAGGAAGGCTAGGTTAGATATTATTATCTTTACTCTAAGACCAACATGAGCGGAGCAACGCGGGTAAAAAAAAACCGCGGGGCATAGCTGGTAAAATATAAAATATGTTTAAAAAAATCTTCTATAACTAAATTCCAATTAACAATTATTTTAATTAACGAAGAAACAATATAATTTAAAAAGCAAACGAAAAAAGTTATAATTAACATAATTAGACGCAAAGATAATTGAAATAAAAAATATTTTTATAAAAATTTAGTAGGCACCGCCAATTAAAATTTTCACCTATATTCGTTCAACTTCAGTCTTCAACAAGAATAGACGGGGGCGTAAATTTATTCGAGTTGAAATGTATTTCAGGTCAAGTGTGGGTATAAGCTTTTATTTATTACTTTTATAATTATTATAATAATATGTATATTGGATAATCTATACTATCCATACTAATATTATAAATGCGAAAGTAACTCTGTCTGTCTGTCTGTTACTCAATCACGCCTAAACTACTGAACCAATTTGCATGAAATTTGGTATGGAGATATTTTGATGCCCGAGAAAGGACATAGGCTACCTTTTATTGAGAAATATGTACCACGGGCGAAGCCGGGGCGGACCTCTAGTAATATATAAAAATTAAAACCGTTTTCCATTGTCACGGCATCACGCGTGAACGAGTGGACCGATTTCGATAATTCTTTTTTTATTATATTCTTTGAAGTACGAGGATGGTTCTTATGTAGAAAAAACGTAAATATGTACCACGGGCGAAGCCGGGGCGGACCGCTAGTGATTGTATAATAATGGATTGCATTGAGCCTTTGTGGAAAATTATTAATGTGACATTTTTATTGGATCTCTCTTTTACTGCTATCAATGGATAAAGTAGACAATTTATATGGTAATTTAACTTTGACTGGTTTAAAACACGATTTATTAATTATATTGTTTATTCAGCGCGTGATCAGGTTCGCTGTAAAGTGGACGTCCGGATCCATAATGAATAAATCGTGTTTTAAATCTGTTAAAATTGGAATGTAACAAAATAATTTAAAATGAATTGTTTTACAAGTTACAACAAATAATTGTGTTAATTCACACTTCCAAATTCTAATTAGAAGAGCCTTGAGTAAGAATTTAAATTCATACAGCTTTTCAAACCACATGATTTTCCATACATGATTATATCTCTCTTAAAATAATCGTTATCTAATAGTTATAACACACTCACATAAAATGTGCATAACTCTTTATACTAAAAACATGCACTGCAATTAATATACACGCAAAACATAAATCTCTATCTAAAACGCATCCATCTAAAACGTATAGATATTAAAAACAAATCACGATCATTCAAATCAAATGAAATCCCAAAAAACGTTGAATAAAATCAAGTGAATGTTTAACGGGCATTATCACTCAATCGACTCAAAGCGGAAAATTACCTTTTAGAAGTTTTGAAGTCCTCTCGACCCTCCGAATTGATATGGATTGAACCGACTCTCAACTATTTCACAACAAAAACCGCCAACTCTGACCGTTTTCGATTGAAACGTCGGCAACTAAAAATAATCTGGGAGATGAGTTAGGTGTGTAGTGTACGGGCGGTTAGAGAGGTTTAGAAATTAATTAAATTACAAATTGATAAAAAAACGTTGCTTGTATTGTAAAATATTAATCTTTTGCAGTTCCAATATTATTTATTTGAATTTTTATTTAGTATTGACAATTTCTGAATTATATAATCAAGGAGGAGTGTCCAGTGGCATTCCATAATGGTATTTAAGAAATTAACTTAGAATCCAGTCTGCAACAATATAAACACTTTTAATTCGATCAGGCTAAAATATATTTTTTCTGTGCTTTCACTGTCTTTAACTATTTGAATTTCCTTTAATAATGAGCCGCTTTTATAATAGACAATCATAGCTATGTAGTTACTATAATCTGTCTACTACCATCACTATATAACCTTCCACTAATCCATCAACGATAACCTTCTATCAAGAACAAGTACCATTCATATACTCCATTCGCAATACCACATACCAACATTCGATTGTCTCCACTTTACAAGCTGAACGTGAAAACCGCTCGTATACAACCAGCTTAAACTGAACATATGGCTTACAATTTGTCGGCCTGTTCGCTTGATATCTAAATTAGTATGGATTCAGGTCTATCCTTTTTTCGTTGCAGACTTGACATCTCAATTAATGGCGTGTAATTTGAAAGATCTGAATCGTTAACGCCTCATATCTCGTTGATGTCCAGATGACTGGGTTGTCTTCGTAATTAAAGGGTATATATATTATATCTTTTCTTTTATTTGAGATCTGTCTGGATGAGTATGGACTTTGGCGTCTTTTTGGAAAACCTGTAATTATTATTAAAATCAATGTGAAATTAACGCTAAATTTGTTTTTCGAATTTGATTGTTAATGCATAAGGACAAGTATTTATAATTATTTTTTAAAACAAAAGTGAACGAGTCTCTTTTCTTCTCTTCGTACTATTATGTGATATCAAAGGGTAACTCCACTAAGATGAAGAACCGCCAAAGTCAGCTCTGCTGTCTCCGGGACTGTCTGGAACAAATAAACACAAAATATATAAATTTTAGGCACCGTAGCTTCAAATAATTAAGCTGTGTTGCAAACAGATATTTCATTTTTTTAAGTTTACCTATCAGAACAAAACACTTAAATTTAAATGAAATTGGAATGTTTTAATCTAATCGTTTTTTTTACTAAGTCGGTACTCGGAATGTCTACCATTAACAAAGAATAATTATTATGCACCTACAAAAGATAAACAAACCAGATAACCAATAGATTGTATATTACTATCTCAGTTATTTATTAACTCTTCCGAAGGAATAAGAATACCAAATAACGTCGTTGAACATCTCGCGAACGTCTTGATAAAAATTAATGCAAAATAATACAATTTGTTCCGGACTTGTCACTGGTGTACTAAAATCCTCTTCCCGCCATCATTGGACAGTATTTATTTTATTGCCTCATTTAAATAAAACAGCACTAAGCCCTTTTATTACTTTGTCGAGATTTTTAAACAAATTACCTTCTTTGTTGAGCGAATTTACAAACCTTTTGTTGGATGTCTCGGCAAATAGCCAACATCCGAATGTATTTTTGTGCAAAACAACTCTTTTATCTGACTTCGTGAAGGGGTATGATTAGGCAGTGTTATATACAAACCTGTTTGTTTACTTGAACGCGCTAATCTGAGGAACGACTGGTTCAATTTGATAAATGCTTTCATTATTAGATAGTCCGTGTATCCAGGAAGGCTATCAACAGGCTATCATCACGCTAAGACTAACATCAGTTGAGCTATGCGGGTAAAACCGCGACGCACAGATAGTTATTTATAAACAAAATGCGTGTTATTAAGAAACAAATGCTTTTTAAATTTGCCAAAGTGTTTTTATTCTACTGGATTATGTTTGTCTCCCTCCAAATTTAGGACATGATGTTGGTGATGATGATGAAGTATTGTGATTACATGCAGATGATGAAGCATTTAAACCAGTCGCCATGTTATCCATTACTTAATTTAAAACGCGATTCATTCAACAAATAATTTAACATGACGTTTCGGACACATTATACACGAAGCGTAGTCATGGACAGATTGCGATGTTAATCGTCTTGATGTTGATTAAAAAATGGTTAATTCAAAACCTGGTTGGTATACACCGTAAAACTGCAAATAACTTTATCCAGGCAATTCGAATATTGTATAATTTTTATTATTTGTACCAAACACGCGGAAAAACATGACCTTATTGCTAAATAGCTCGGTATTTCAATTTGTAACGAGCTTCACATGAAAACGTGTCTATATGCTTAGTTTTTGATACCAAGAATATACACTTCAATTCACAAACATAAGAAATATTAAATTGAGAAGTACTTAACAAAAATTAAGTTGCTTTGCTCATCAAACTGATTTTTTTCAGGGAAATTCCCTTTTCAAAGAGTCCTTTCATGGAAGAAGAGACAAAGTTTGCTATAAACATTCCCCAGCTTTCTTTCTTTCTCCCATTTAAAATTAAATAGATGATGAGCGTTGAAAGCAAAGTATTGTTTTACAATCAAAGAAACAATTGATATTAAAACCATCTATGATACAGCAGTAAGAAAGTAAACAATTTAAAAGATAGCAAATACTCGAAACTAGTTTATACGTATTAGATTTTTATAAAGACTATGAAGGTTAATCAATAGGGCCTAGTGGACCTAAAATAAACAAAACTAATTATTTTAATGCTTTGTTTCTCACTGCACAGATAGTTGGACACTAACCGAACGATAGAAGTCTAACTCAATTATAAATTAAAACGTTTCAGTGTGCTTTCTCAGTCTGACTCCAATAGATTTCTTTCACGTTAGAAGTTTGACTGAACCTTAGAAAATATTTACAGGCTTGATTTATACGGATTGTCGAAGTACATAGCTTTCCTTATGTATACTTAGTACGTGATGAGACGTTCTAAAGTACCTTTATTAGCAAGTGCTGTTTCGCATTTAGTAACTTAAATTTCAACCTTAAACTATAAATCATTAAGCACATTTTGGATTGTCCATTTCTATTTAATTACATGCACCTTGCGTGTCCACGTTAGTGTCATTTAGATCACTTTAACGAAACAACAATTCATCATCACCAAGTAATTATTGATAATAATTGTCGTCCATTACAAACTAGTTTGTTAGTAGATTATAATCTATTTGATAATTACCATTCCTTCCCACAATCTTGATTAGCTATTTGTATGTTATTTTTCTTAACCGACTTAATTTGGACGGCTCTTGGGAATTTTTAATTTGTGTGATTTGAAATTTTATCTGTTATCTCGGATTTCTAAGAAGTCGGGTTATTTTACTCTGGAGATGTAAAATTTATTGGCCGGGGTTAAGTTTCGGTGCTTTGTTAATTATTAGAGAATACTAGCAGCTCGCCCTGGCTTTGGGTTTGAGATACATTTATCACGTTAACATAGCTTATAGAGAAAATAATAATTTCACTATAAATTGTGTAATATTGGATGAGTTTCTGATATCAAAATAATATGTAAAATAGATACTTTATCTATTAAAATTTTTCTTATGCTTAAACTATTTTGCAAAAGTCAATATAAGATCATCAATATAAGGCAAGGTAGGATATGAAATACATGTCCATTCTCTATTTGCACTATTAAAATGGCCGTTGAAAGGTCCTAAAGCGCTATCCATAGATGCTATCTGGATCAAATTTACCGGAACATTATCATATTATCTCGCAGATTTTTATTCACCGTAAATAATATATTCCACCAGCTGTTGAGATGCCTTCGAGTTTCTGTTTTATCCCGGTATCTCACTTGCCTCAGGCTTTTCTTTAAATAGCAATTACTATTGTTAAAGTTGTATCTTTAAAAGCGGTTAGAGCATAATATCTAAAAGAGATACATTGAATTATTAGTAGTGTAAAGATTAATTTAATAATATTATCCTTATATATGGTTAATCCCTGTTTTGATGATTGTCAAAACTTTGACTCGAATAAAAGCAATTTACAATTTACAAAAACACTCTATAAATCAAATTAAACAATGAAATACTTGTATAGTAACACACAATTAATTTGTTAAATGACAACATTTATTGAAGTGAAACTTCTTTATCGGGGTTGGAAAAAAATTTAGTGTAACATTTTTTCGTTACGCGTGACATTTTTCCGTTACGCGCCATCTTTTTCTTATCCCTACCACGCGTGATTCGACGTATTTCTGTAAAGTTGCATATAGTAATTATTTTTGAAAATAAGGAAGTTTCACTTCTTACGTGTGTACACTAGTACACGCACACATTTTTTTTGTGCATACAATTATTTTAAAACCTATCTACTTCGTAATATAAGATTTGCAGTACATTAAGACATCTAAGTGATCATCAGAATATTATATCAATTTTCATTAAAGGATAAAAAATTTAAACGTTAATAATAAATTCTTTTTCTTTCGTACTTAGATTTACACAAAGCCTTTGCTATTTAAATTTGTATGATCTCGCTGAGGTATTTCCTAAATCATTCATGGAATGTACTTTAAGACAGTCTAGTTCTCTTAAGTCAACTAATAATATTAATTTTAAGTGCCTGTTTTATAGAATCAGTTTCTATTATTCTTGGAGTTTCTTATTATAAATGTTAAAGTGTTTGTTTGACTGTCTTTCTTTTACGTCACAGTTTTTTTTTCAAAGTTACTTTAGATTAAATATTTTTTTCTGGAACGTGGACCCACTATTTTATTAACCATATCAAAAATAAACCTGCTTACCTGTTAAAAAATGGATATTTTTCTTTACGGTACAGTAACTTGGGGCTTATTCAAATCTTCGTAGGTACTTTGAAATCAAAATGTCCAAAGTACAAGCGAACCAGCGGGTAATAACTAGTTAAACTATTAATCGTTGACTAACTCATATTTAAATGCTTCAAGCTACCGTTCTAACCCGAATGAATTAAACTTCATTACCATACGTGGGACGTGGATTCCCGCCATTAGGCGTATTGTTTGACTTTTTTTTTTTTGAATAGTTTAGACCATGGCTGAAGAGAATTGTTGTAGAATAAGAAGTATGTCATGCTTTTTAATATTTTGTATAAATGGAATAACTGGCAGGCTGGATCGGGAGGTAAGTTTTTATTAATTGAATTGTGGAGTACGTCGTATAGTTCATAAATATGTTATATTATAATAATATGATTAATGATTATTATTTATGTATAAATCACCTAATGTATATTCCGAAATTAATGAATAAACACTAATAAATACATGCGCGCATTATAATTAAGTTCATAATACATTCTCACAAATAAATAAACTATATAAAGCATCGTCAACTTACATTTTAAATTAAAATAAATAATCTTCTCATCAGCTTTTTGTTCGAAGATAACGAACTTATGTTTAATTCCTCATTCTTTCTTTAACAAGTTAATTGAAAAATATAATGCACTTAATCTTAAGTTATTTTAATTATTCGTTACGCTTTGATCACGTCATAGATAAAACAGTTAAAGAGTATCTCTATTCAAAACTTTATTATCTGAATTCGTTTCTTATTCGCCGAAGCGAAGCGAAGCGTCCGAGAATAAACCAACTCTTAAATATTTTGATAAACAGATTTCAAATTACGATTGAATTTTAAATTTAGAATAGTTTAATTTTAAAATACTGTTTATTTTTTAATTATGGAAATGTTTATTTTTACATAAAATTATTCTTATCAGATAATGAAGATTCATGTCAAGTATCTACTCACGTATAGTTGACATACATTTACATAATTAAGCTAAACAGATATTACTAAAAATAATATTTATAACTATTACAATGATACTTGCAATTAAAACTGAATAATGTATTTTTGATAATGGCCATAATTAATATTCGAATTGAATACTTACGCAAGGACAAACAGATATCGAAGTCTCAGTAATAGTTTCGGAAACCTAAAAACATTAAAAAATAACAAAGCGATAATATTATAATCTTAATAAATCAATTTTTATATGCTGTCTTTAAGAATTTTGACATTCTAACAAGAAACCTGAAACGGCTGGACCTAAACTAATCTGGATAGATTGTCTTATTCTAGACTAAATTCTTCCAGATGCATATCCGACCTGAAGACGTGACTACAACTAAAAGCAATAACTTCAACAACAATTTGGTATAAATAAAATAATCCGCCATTTTGTTTAAGCTCGTTACAACTCGACGCACGCCAGTGGCCCTCGTAATTATGATGTTCGCTCAGCATGTGTGCTTACATGCGAATAAGGTTTATCCATGTGTGCGTGAACTTACGAATAAGGTTTTCTATGTGTGCGTGAACTCACGCACCTATTAATGTTCTGCGCATGTGTGCGTGAACTCACGCGCCTATTAAAGTTCTGCGCGTGTGTGCGCGCGCGCTTTGTACTATCCATGTGTGCGTGGCGGCGTTTTTGAGGCTAACAATAATTATTATATACCTTACACCCGCAGGCACGACCGCCCTCGGTTATGTTTTTGTTTTCCCGCTGATGTTTTAATCATGCAAGTGCTCGGAGTATAAGCTAGCTTTGGTTACTTTTACTGTGGTTAGAATATGCGGGTTTGATTCGCGTAAAAAGTTTTTAAGTTCCTTAAAATATATAGGTACTTATATTTTAAGAACTGAAATTCAAAGTACATTTGCACTACTGTGTTGTTAAAACAACATTTCCAAAAGGTATATGTGTTCGTTTACGTTGTCAAAATTAATGGTTAAAGAACCAGTCTTAAATGCTACTGTTTAATTTCTTAAATGTGAACTACTGCAACAATGTCCTTTGTGATAAACCGCGTTTTATTACTTTCTCGTGAGATATCATCTTGTTTGTCATATTTTTTTATTGTCTCTCAAGTCTCGGAATTAAATTGTTCCATTTAAAGGAGATAGACCACCCTAGTTGTTAAGTTTTCGCAAATTTGTAGTAAACTCGTGAATAGATTGAAAATAATGAAAAAAATTTGGTCTACGAAATCTTAATCCTATCCTATACTATCCTATCCTACTAATGTTATAAATGCGAAAGTTTGTGAGGATGGATGTGTATGTTTGTTACTCTTTCACGCAAATACTACTGAACCGATTACAATGAAATAGCACACATATAGAGGGTAACTTAGATTAACACAAAGGATTTGTTTTATCCCGGAAATCCCACGGGAACGGGAACTATGCGGGTTTTTCTTTGAAAACGCGGGCGAAGCCGCGGCTGGAAAGCTAGTACCTTATAATTTCAATTATACAGCTTTATGTGTCACAGACGCTTACTATAATATGGGTGGTTCAAGAGACTACACTATATAAATTTAAATTTCAAACTAAAACAATGAATACACCTATTCATATTCAAACTTTACGAATAAATTAAAACATCTCAGTTATGACACAAGTCAACGTTTGTAGCCCGTAGGTCACGTCTGAAGAGTGACCTTGGCCCTTTTCTCCAAAACGTTTTTAAATTCATGAAACGAGACAGGCGGAATACAGACGTTTTGTCAAATCATGCACTATTGAGATGTAACTCAATCTGACGAAAAGGTGTTGTCACGTGATTGAACAAGTAAAAAGAAAGTCTGCATTACACTTTTTTGTAGAAATATTAAGTGCGCTATAATTTTTAAACTACGTCCTGGAAGCCCTAAAAACCAAAATGTGTAATTTCCAGTATGGAAAAATGACAGCGCTATATAGGTCGCGGTCGGGGTCGTCATCACTAGTCTTTTGACATAATAAGAATCCTTATATTATGTTATTTCAAGGGTATTTCAATTATTCTTAAAACACTGCCGAGCAGTTAAAACATGCCGCTTTTCACAATACTTAAAAATTAAATCATTATCTTCAAGTTTCAAAAATAATTCATCTAATTTCGATTCTTGCCTCAATAACGAATAAAAATGTTGAATCCTTTCAAGTTTCTAGCAAGACAGGATTATTAGTCTGAACTCAATTCGCGGTTTATAAATAATTTATCCCATCTCAAAACTAGAAGTAATATTAGCAGAGCACTTGTGTCGCGGTTTTCAGCCATTGTTTGTGGCTTTATAAAATTGATTTGCATTTGCCAAGTGTTTATTCTGCGGCATCGAAATTTGGTGAACGTTAGCGTTCATTGAATTAAATTTCATGGAATTGTTTTATAATAATATGATTGTTCGTTGTGTTGATTCAATGTATTGTTTATTGTTTACAAAGCCAAAGAATAGTTATCTAAAGTTTATATACATACTAAATAACATTAACTATCTCTAACTCCAAGTTGTGTAAGATACAATTACAAGCTTAAAAATCAGCAATACCGACTATTGGGTAATCCCAACACTATCTTGATTGCAGGCATTCATATCTTACCTAATGAACATGATATGCAAATATGAACAATCACCTTTAATTAATCTCCATTGACTAAAAGATAAGTGAGACAAAAGAAACCTCAATTATTTACCTTTCCATTGTGTTATTTTAGAACATTGAGAAATAAAAACGATTTCTGTTAATGTTCTAGGAATGTGAGACAAAGCAGCGCAATTACGAATATACATACGTTAAAAGGAAACAAAACTGAATTAAACTCAAGCACTTAAACAACGGGACAACTATTATTAATTTGATCGTTACACAGAAGTGAGTTATCATTGGACCATACAGGCAGGCAGATTCTTTACTTAATGACTACAAACAACTTTTAAGAACAGTAAACACAAAATTTTACAGCTATACAGTCAATGTCTACGTAATGACCAATGACCATACCTTTATTATTTAAACTGAAGTTTATCTGCCATTACATGCAACTAGCCACGAGCCTAACACCCACATCACAAGAACAACAAGTCAATATAACGAACCAACAAAACGTACTTGAAAAACAAATTAAAACCCCCCGTAATTTCGTCGAGCCAATACTTCAACAATAATTACAGGACATGATCTCCAACGCAAAATAAGCGGTAATATAAACATTAAAAATAACTTACTTCTTCGAACTGTAGGAACAAAAAACACAAATAAAGGAGGCGAGTAAAACAAAACGATTTAATGGCTCTCGAGATGGAAAGTTACATCTCAATTCGTATTGTGTACTTACCTGAGTGCAAGCTTGGTTACGGCTCGATTTATGTTACTAAAGTGTACAGTTAATTAAGTTTAAATGAGCAGCTAACGATTGACTATGTATTAGTAAGAATAATACCAGTATTGACAGTATAGAGAGGCTACAAATCTCATATTGATCTGTTATAAAAACAATAATGTTTTATGTCCTAAAAGAGGAACAAGGTTTAAAACCAAAAGCTCTATGAATACTTGTACGTAACAATAATAATGAAACAGAAATTTCATAAATTAGATAAACGGTAGGTTTAGGTGAATTACATCAACATAAAATTCTATATAAGTAAAGAAGTGAAACAATTCTTGAGATGTGCCGAAGTCTACAAAAAACAAAAATGAAGTTAATCAGCTCAGACTATCAAAGCGTTCATAAAACCGCTTCAAAATTGATAGAGCAATCCGAACGCAAGAAAAATACCGATATCCTGTTTTTTAATAGGTGTCTTAAAAACCGTAATACTTTAAAAAGCCAATTATTTCGAAATTATGCGCCGACACTTAAAGTACTTACAGCGCTGATTGGAGTCATTTATATTCCCTCCTAATGAACACAAATGATTGATCACATTAGAATAAAATAATTTAAAGGCCCGTTCACACAATGGATTAATCTGTTTTATGCTTTCATATTGTGTACTATGGTTTATGACAACGAAAAATTATGATTGTCCTTTAATAATTGTAATATTGTTTGGTTTTAAGTAAGATTTAGAAAGGCCAATGTTGTATCTGTAAGTTTTTGTTTTACGATCACTTATTTTGTACTAGGTTTCCGTCCGCGGCTTCGCCCGCGCAGTCAAAGAAAAATCCGCATAGTTTCCGTTCCCGTGGGATTTCCAGGATTGCGTCATTTTCCCGGGATAAAAAGTAGCCTATGTCCTTTCTCGGGTATCAAAATATCTCCATACCAAATTTCATGAAAATTGGTTCAGTAGTTTAGGTGTGATTGAGTAACAGACAGACAGACAGAGTTACTTTCGCATTTATAATATTAGTATGGATGTTTCAGCATTTTATATCAATACAAATATTATAAAGCTGAAGAGATTGTTTGCTTGCTTGAACACACTTATTTCAGGATCTGATTCGGGTCTGATTTGTAACATTATTTCAATATTAGGTCACTAAGGTCTAAAACCAATAGGAGCGGAGTTAATGCGGGTAAAACCATGAAGAAATGCTAGTTTAGCAACAGCAAAGTTTTTCACATAACTTAAGTCACACATAAAAATCGAGTCGGCAGTGTAGACTTTTATTATCCCACGAAACAAAGGACGGACAACATCATAACTATGTATATAGATAAATGTATGGAATTTTAAACGTCGTGCGTCAAATATTTTTCGCTCCGCGTTTAGAATAAACTGTAGTATATTGTTATTAGATTGGCGTGTTTTTGTTCTGTCATAGTTTTTAAAATTGGATGCACTTTTTCTAACGTTTTATCACTCGAATAACCTTTTTAACAAACGAACCGTTATAGACAAACATTTTAGTTCCGGTATTTTTGCAACAGCTGAAAGTGCAAACAAAAAATCTCCAAAACTAACACCGTTCATGAATATAAAAATTCGTTACAGAACTTTTAAATTTGAAATTCGAAAAAACGAATTAGGACAAGCGGCCAGTAAAAAATGTAAATGGTCATTCTTTTTTTTACTAGTAGCAGAGATGTCACGACATCGATCGATCGTTTCTTATTTACTCTGTGATTGTTCTTTTTTTAAATCTTGTTGGTTTTTTCGAGAATGTAAAGGAATTGACGTCTACATCGCGATTCGTCACGCCTCGACGTTGACGGGATGACAACGCGATTTTTTCCACAGCTTAATGTTAAATACGTTTTAATGCGTATTAGTTTCTAATATGTTGACATAAGGTTACATTTTCAAAGTAATGAAATGCATTGTGGTTGTAGTAAAATATGTTAAATGACATCTTAAAACTTGCCTAGTTTTCAATTTGAAACTAAAACCTTTTTTCAAGTAAGCAAACAATTTTGGACTTGTAAAATATCCAAGTTTCATAGTAATAAATAAACGAATAATTTTTGCTAAAGCTGTAAGAATTACCTATAGTGACAATTTAATTCCTTGCTAAGGGCGCAGTACTTACATTTTTATTTTTTAAAATCCCCCTTGTTCATTATAATTTATGAAACTGGATACTCGGCTCAAGGTTTTAACGTCAGAAATACTAGACTCCATTATATCAGAGTAATTGCTAGGGCTTTTTTTTTGTAGATTCGTATCGAAAGCGGTTTAGATGTTTTGTATGATTGACTTTTAATTCTAGCTATTTATTTAAAAGCTACATTTTAAGCGTATGTCAGAATAATATGTATGCTGAAGAAGAATTTCTAATGGTTTAATTTTTATGGATATGAGTATACGTTTCGAAATTATTATTAACTAGCTTTCCACCCGCGGCATCGCCCGCGCAGTCAAAGAAAAACCCGTATAGTCCCGTTCCCGTACAGTTAGACATTAATAAATTGGGATTTCCGGGATTAAACCTATCCTATGTCCCTTCTCGGGTATCAAAATATCCCTATACCAAATTTTATGCGAATTGGTTCAGTAGTTAAGGCGTGATTGAGTAACAGACAGACAGACAGAGTTACTTTCGCATTTATAATATTAGTATGGATTATTTCCCTCTTATATTCAATACTAATATAATATTAAATTTAACTGAAGTAATGCTTTACGTAGCTTTTTTTGAATGATGCTTTCAGAATTGTATCGTTTGAAATGTGATATTTCATTAGATTATACTGATATAATGAAGCTCATTGCATGCTTGTTTGAACACGCAAATCTCTGGAACGAATTGATCGGATTTAAAAATTATTTTAACATTTCATGACTTTTTTCTTTCTTTTTGTATTCTTAACAAAATACAATTTACTTGAAAGAGAAATTGTTCACTAATTCATTTTATCAATTTTAAATTATTTTTATAATTAGGAAAAAATTAAAATTATGTTCAGCAAAACAGACATAAATGAAGCTGTAAGGATTTCATATTTGAGATAATACTACCTCAATATAGTATTAAAGTAAATAATAGATATACTTAAGTAAATTTAGACAGATCAAAGAGGTGCAGTTAGTCTTACGACTATCCATTTCTTTCAATTCGAACCAGAGAAAGATTCCTGAGACTAGCGCGTTTAAACAACCTTAAGCTTTATTTAAGTATACATATAAAACAAAATCAAATGCGCAAACACTTAATTACGAAACGAGATTTTAACAAGAGAACACTGGGACATTAATATTGTATTCATATTTAATATACACATTATTTCAGCGAATGAATATGCGGCCAGCGGCAATATGCATAATAATTTTTACCTTGTTATTTGTTTAATGTTAATATATTCGAAAACAAGTACATTGTTAATAAAATTCGACACTTAATTTGAAAACAGCACTGAACCGTTAATTATACATAATTTGGTAAATGGAATTGTTTTCGCGAATTGTGGAGACATTCTGATTTGTTTGCGCTTTTAATGTGGTTGGTTTTAATTCTTTGAAGTTTTAATCTATTTGAAGATACCAGAAACCTTTTGTAAGTTACTTAGAAGTAAGCTTGAAGGAATTTGCTTTCATAGACTGAATAATATTATGTTCTTTATCAAAAGCGGAGAAGTTTATAAATAAAATAATATACTAATAATTATCCGCATTGCTCCGCACGTATAATTTGTCTTGGGGTGATAATATCCTTCCTCAATAAATGGGCTATCTAACACTGAAAGGATTTTTCAAATCGAACCCGTCGTTCCTGAGTTTAGCGCGTTTAAATAAACAAAATTTTCAGCCATATATATCCTTCATACTTTTTTTTCATGCAATTAGACTGCACTTTGAATAGTCATACCAATAGTGTTACCATTTATCACCGATCACAGTTTGTATGGATGTATGGATGTATGGATGTTTGTTACTCTTTCACGTAAAAACTACTGAACCGATTACAATGAAATTTAGCACACATATAGAGGGTAACTTGGATTAACACATAGGATAGGTTTTATCCCGGAAATCCCACGGGAACGGGAACTATGCGGGTTTTCCTTTGCAAACGCGGGCGAAGCCGCGGGCGGAAATCTAGTACATTATAAAGGCAAACTATCAGTCATTAGTCGCCAGCTTTGTGATGCAAATTCTGAACGAGGTGTTTAGAGCGCTTTACAGCTAATACAGGAATAGTGTTTGCATGGTTAATAACACAATTATACGGGCTATGAATAACTGCAGTAATACTAGCTTGTAACTAACTATATATGTAATTAATACCTAACTTATTACTAATTTTATCTAAATATAAATACAAATAATACAAAATTATAGATTCACGGAAGGATCATACTGTATGTTTACACGGCCAGCAAGATTACCGATGTCGCTCGTCACTAAAAATTTTCTAAGTAGAGGGTACTTAGAAAATTTTTATTAGGATTAAGAACTAACAATAAGTATTAAAACATATGTAGCGGATTGTGGGCTTATGGTGCACAGAAAAACTTGAATGAGTTTATGATTGCATCAATGTAAATTAGATCATAAGAATTAATATTATGTTAAATAAATAAATAAAAAAAAAAAAAAATAGAGGTGCCAATGTAAATTATGAGAAATGAACTGTCAATTGATTGCAGTATTAAATTCTAGTTCGGTTTAATGAAGTTATCATGTAAATTGTAAATATAGAAAGAAAGAAAGAAAGAAAACAAACTTTATTGTCTGATGATAGTTCTAAGTGCTTCTTTTTTATCTGCTTTAAGCGGCATTAAATCTTTATTAGTAGATAGTATAGTAGTATTAATTAATCGTATGCTGTAGCTAGCTAAGTACAAACCTTTAAACTATTGTTGTTTTTAATTTAACGTGAAAATATGTTTACCTACATATTGTTTTATCAACGAAAGCTTCCTTCATAATATAGTTGAGAAATAAGGTTCAGGCTTTTTACTTATTCTACGAAACATTCTACAAAAACATTGGCTATATTCTTGGGATATTAAATATGTTATTAAAGACGTGTCAGCCGTTCCATATATTATTTTCTTAATATTATCGCCAGGATATACTTTCCTATAAAAAACTAAAATCTAAACTGCCTTTGTGTTTGTATATTTATGAACAGAATACATTTATTGCCACAAAACATTGTAACTCTACTTAAATTAAGAACTAAACAATTACAACTTTTGATACCAAAGGATTGATGTCAAAAGGTCTAAACTCAGCTGTGCTTCTCAACTCTTACAGAGTTTACCATCGCTCATTATCAGTCTGGCCTTCGCGCTGAGGTCCACAGCCAACAATCTGATTATCAATGTTTAATACTAAAGACTATCCATTTTTAAAAAGTAAACTCTTAAAAAATGTATTTGTATAAATATTTGTTAGATCTATTACTCAGAGCAACCTTCCAATAGAGACAAATCAGTCCTTATAATCAAGCTTCCTAAAATCAATACACACTAGGTTCATTATCCTATATAATCAGAACGACCTCCCAAACAATATCAGAATATTCGAGAACATAAAGCAAATAACACGGGTGTTACAGTAATAGCATGCTAGAGGAAATGCGGGCTGTTAATAATTTACGATCTGTCTTTATGTTCACTTTCCCGGTTTAGTTGCGAACTGGCGAATTCTTCCTGGATCTAGAATTTTTTCTGCACTAAAAACTTTACAATAATTATCTGTGAAACTGTGAACAGTTATTTTAGATAATTCACTAGTTCATTTTCGATCGCGGGATTTCAAGCGTAAGTGCTTAGTTGTTATGAAAATTATTATGGATCTTCCTTAAAATTTCTGTAGGTTTAAGCCAGAAAATAACAACATGAAGCATCAGTCTCTATTTTCGTTATTGTATGGAGCATAATATATTTTTGTGAATATTTCTTTTAATTTCTGTATTGTTGAGCTTCGAGTCAAAAATTAACAGTATTAAGCACCTACTCTTTCAGAATTCCAGCTCAATCGAACTGTGATAGGTACTAGAATTTACTTATAATTCTTTTGAGATAATTATTTTAAAAGATTGATCACTGTTCATATAAGGATACCTATCTATATGCCTTAGGGGAGGCCCATGTCCCAGCAGTGGGAACATAATGGTCTGATGATGATACCTATATCTATAAAGTTACCTCTGAATTACTCTGTAATCATAACACTTGACATAGTACTAACATCACCGGTACACGGATAATTTATCAAGACGCGATAAGCACCCGCATCTCCTGTGCTAAGTGACTCATTTTGCCAGTATTCGGTTGCAAAATAATGTTATTTGCTTAGTGACTAGAGATGAAAAATATCTTAGTGTTTGATTTATTATTTTGTGGATACACTAGCTATGTAATACGTATTGAATGTATTCCACCTTAAGAGCTGTCTAATGTACTTAAATCAAATGTATTGTATTGATATGTAGGTATTAAATCGTGTGCTTTTTCACTTTCACATGCATGTGCATGTGCATGTATTTTGGGTTGATGGGAAGGGATGGGAAGAATATTTACTAACCTAGAATAAAATCTCAGTGGTCAAAGGGCACAATATTTTAATCCTTTGAATTCAAGATTATTAATAGGTAGGTATAAAATTTTTGTATAATTTGTGTTTTATTCATACATTGCTTGCTTGCCTCAAAAGCTTTAGTTATATTCATTGGCTTATTCATTGGAACGAAATCCACCTGAATTATAATAATTGTTTACTATCTCCATGAAAAATCTTAATACAATGGATGAATTTAATAATCAAATTAAAAATTACCATTCATAATAAATTCCCCCGCTTTAACATACAAAAGAAAAATTAAACATTGATTTTAATACTCCATTTTGTATAGCGCATTCGTTACCCCTCGCGTGCTTCACAAAAACAATGTTCGTTAAAAAACCTATTTGAAACTGGCCTATTAACAATTACGCGCCGGAAACCTGGCTGGTTGGAAAGGCGATAATAATCTATGCTTTTTAATTATACCAATAGACTCCGCCCGGTGTTTTAATTTATATGAATACGTCCAATCATATTACATGAGTTGGTGGTGCTAGTGTCATCCGAACCACAAGAATATTAATCACTTTGTCGTTATGGTTTCGAATTCCGTATCCGACGTGTACCTACTATTTTTTCTTCGGTGGAATGCATAATGAAATTTTCAAATGGTATTCGATTTGACGTCTCGATCGAGCGCTGTTTGAATTAATGGTCCATTTATTCGATTAGGTTTTTATAGTCTATGCTTCATCGAGTTTTGTTTTTGGAATTGTGTACGTGTGGAATAGATCACCTTTCTGAAAAAATGGTATGGTCTACGGGCCAAATTGAAGAGATGTGTGATGGCTAATGTTCCCATAAGCGATATCAAAAGTCATGCTTTGTGAAGCGTAACAGTTCCAGTAGTACTCTAATACTCCACTTAAAAATTACCTATATATACGGTGTATAATTTACAGCTGCTCAGGCGGATGCCTTCTCACAAATTACAATTCAAAATAACACATTCTCTTGCCGACAAGACCGGCCATGGGGAGATTCGAAATTAACTATAATTGCTTAATTCTGAACGTATGTTGTTTGCTCAGAGCGCCGCATAAGGTTCTAAGAAGGAGCGAGAGGGGGATAGGGAAGTTGTTAGGGAGAAAAGAGATGGGTGGATTTAGAAATTGGAAGATGCGCTTGCCTTCCAGGTATAAGAAATAACGTGCGAAGGGATTGAAAGTGGGATCATTAAAGCACGTTTTTATAGCAATTGGTAATGATGTGGATGATGAAAAAGTGATCTATCACATAATGTTCTCGATTTTTGTAAGAAAGAACGACGATGCTTGTTTGTGGTGTTATGAAATTATGGAAGAGATGTTGTTACTTTGTATACTTTGTATTCTTTTTACTTTATTTGAAAATACAGAGTATCCGTAAAACATAGATCAGGTAGTAAAACTAGAATGTAACGTGTTTATTGCGTAGTCTAGACTTAAACAAATTTTCTAATTCTATTTGAGAATGTTTAAAGGTTTAAGTAGAAGGAATAATTTTATCAAAGCATTAATAATTTTTATCAAAGAAGGCAACCACATGAGTGACGAATTTTTATGTCGTCATAATGTGTTTTCTAAATATAAATTATTCGCCTGCTAATTTAACACTTTCTAAAATGTCAACCACAATTAGCCATTATTAATAACCCTAATCTCCGTTCATTATTTCAAACATTCACTCATTAAAAGTTTAATTTCCATCGCTTGGGAAATGTTAACATTGTCCAACAGCCAACATTTAATTCCGTACAACGATCACGTATCGAACTAAGCGGGAACCACGTGATTCTGTAAAAGTTGTTTTTGAAAATATTTTCTGGTTTCTGATGATACAATTGTTTGATGATTAAGATTTTATGTACTTTTATCCGATTTGAACACAGTTACACAGTTATTTTCCATTCTTTTGAGTTTTTATTTTTATTTTAATGATATATTTCTGAAGTGATACTTCTTTAGACGCGTTGAGAGTAAAATTTAAAAGTAGCATCATAGTATTAGTTATCATAGTAATAGTTATCATGACAATACTGTCACGTCAAGGAGTAAGGCGACGATTTTGATATCTTTGAATCTTGCCAAAGAAGTTTCACTTCTGACACGTATGCAAGGCACACACGCTCTTTTTTATTAAAATGCTGTATACCTTACTGTTCCTATACTTGTATTAATTTTTGTGCCAATCATTAAAATATGAATCATCTATTAAATTAATTATTCTTGTTACAGATACACCTTGAATGAAGTCATCAAACAGGTAAGCAAATCTAAACATTCGTTGAAAAATATTACACAAAAATTTACGAGCAGAAAATAAGCAGGTCATAAAATTTTATGTTTTATCGCAGTTTATTTGTACCTCGATGCAATAAATTTCGCGTTAGCATTGCCACATTTGCTTGTAATAAAAACATGGGTTTTATTTGCCCGTCATTATCAAAATATGATAAATACGGAACGATGTAGATTTACTATTAAGAAATAAGATCTTTTAAATAAAATTTATGAGTAGTGTAAATTATAATGTTGTTAATAGATGTTACATTTATAATAGGTGTTGTAAGTATTCTTTTGTTATTGAAACGCATGCGCTAATAGACAAAATTATTTATATCAGACTATTTCAAATTGAATGTCTCAGCTTACCATCAGGCGAGATAATGGTCAAGGTCCCTATCCTACAATAAAAAAAAACAATATTCAGAACACCGTAGAACAACCAGGAAACAACTACTTAACACTAATTTCGACTTAAACTATTCATCTAGGAAATGTTTTATTGCTTATAAAAATATTACTTCTAATGATAGTTAGCTGAATAACAATCAAAAGTTTATTTATTTATCACATAGAGGTACACACGCCTAACTTCTAATACATACCTTAAACAAATTAGCAATATCCTCACTCAAATACTCTAATATCTTAAAACATTTAAATCCAAGCTCAACTAATTTGCCAGGAAAACCTACAAAAAGCGGTCCACAATCT
Organism: Colias eurytheme; assembly: GCF_061535395.1. NCBI lineage: Eukaryota > Metazoa > Arthropoda > Insecta > Lepidoptera > Pieridae > Colias > Colias eurytheme. Next base: position 8,431,314 of record NC_142997.1, on the reverse strand, counting down.
CAGAAACGTAGCTCTTATGAGGCAATTAATTCCCCTTTGACATCTGCATTCGGGGAAGACAAGTGAATTGAGACTTCCAAGACAGAAATTTCCGCTCCCTATAATTCATGGTGCATTTCATATAATACTTTATGCATTGACACTCTTGACTTTTCAATTCGATGATGATTTGTTGATTGTGGATTTTTGGACTTTATATTGGACTATAGATACAGCAGGGATGTATATTGTTGTTTGTGAGAATGCTTGATTTTATAGAATCTGTAGCTTTGTTTTATCAAACGAATGCCTGTCATAAAGTCAACTTTGGTAACTTTTCGTTTTGTAAAGTTAAAATCCTTTTATCAGTCAATTTATATCTTATATATAAAATTCTCGTGTCACAATGTTAGTTTGCATACTCCTCCGAAACAGGTGGACCGATTCTCATGAAATTTTCTGTGCATATCGGGTAAGTCTGAGAATCGGCCAACATCTATTTTTCATATGTACCACGGGCGAAGCCGGGGCGGACCGCTAGTGTTAGATACAATTGAATTTCGTGTTGGTTAACATTCCTGTAATTTATAAGCCATAGGTGAACGACAGGACAGTAGCTAAACAGCCAATGAATACAAATTGTTACTGTTTAGTTTATTCGGTAGTAGAAGCGACATCATGTCAGGGATAGATTAATACAAAAAAAAAATGTGTGCGTGTACTAGTGTACACACTTAAGAAGTGAAACTTCTTTATGACCTTATTTTTCAAAAAATAATTTACTATATGCAACTATACAGAAATACGTCAAATCACGCGTGGTAGGGATAAGAAAAAGATGGCGCGTAACAGAAAAATGTCACGCGTAATGAAAAAATGTTACACTATTTTTTTTTCCAATCCCGATAAAGAAGTTTCACTTCAATAATACACTTAAAAAAATTACTGCATTAAAAACTGTTGATTTTGCGTTTGAAATTAATACAACAATCATATTACAGTAAGCAAATGTTTACAACAATATGAATCGAGACCTTATAGTCCGGGATCCATCGCTCATTAATTTTGCAAGTGATTACTATCAAGCTAATTTTTCGTGAGTAGCTTTATTTTGATGAGATGCCCAATAATTTCATGTACGAAACTCTCGATTGTGGTAGCTTACAGAGGTAACAAGGATAAAAATTTTTGATTTGACGGTTCTCAAATATTTATTACGCAATTTGTAGGACAATATGTCTGTTGAATTATATAAGTATTAAATAAGTGAAAATAAAAAAATCAGCTGGTTAGTAATCATTTATGATGACCTCGTTATCGATACACATTGGAAAGGGGGACTCTTTGATCAAACCATAGATTTTGTAGGACAAATATTTTTTTCGAATAATTTAGATAATTATCTTGAGATTGAACAAAAAAAAACATTCAGTTAGTAATTAATATTTGAGAACCATCAAATCAAAATATTTTATCCTTGTTTTCTCTGTTAGCTACCACAATCGAGAGTTTCGTACATGAAATTATTGGGCATCTCATCAAAATAAAGCTACTCACGAAAAATTAGCTTGATAGTAATCACTTGCAAAATTAATGAGCGATGGATCCCGGACTATTATATTTAGTCGAGTTACTACCTGTAGGATTTAGGCGAATTCCTTTGAATAGCAGGTTGTTTTGGTCTGTCAGCTGTATTATTTTCTGGTATTTCCGTAATGTAACCTTATACTGTAATTATCTTCTTCTTCAGAGTTCTCGTATCCTTGATTATTTATTTATTGCGATCTATTTATTACATTGACCTATATTGAGGTGACACGTGCGAAACGTACGTGATTATATTATGATCACCGAATTTGATGAAGTTATTAGATTGTAATTCAATAATAGTTATTAGTTACGGTTGCCGTACGTCCTGATTTATGATGATGAGGGTAAAATTATAATTCAAATCATCTAAATGTTTAATTAATAGTTTTCATTTAAATGACATGTTCCCCTGTGGAAACAGTAGATGCATCGCTATATAACAATAGTCACGTCACATCATCTGCAATATGCGAGAAAAGCAATAACCTAGTAAAATATTAAACCTTCGCATAATTCGAATAACCTCGACTCTCATTTTCCACTCAATCTCTAGAACTCCAACTTAAACAACAACAACATTTCATCGGCGAACAATAAAAGTAATTTTAACAAAATCAAGCTCTTCGTCATCATTATCAACTTTTACACATAAATCATATTTCCCACGCCGTTGCGTAAACAATGTAAGGGGTAATAAATAGAAGAATGTCTGAATGATCGTCTGACATGCTAACGACTGTTGTAAACAAGCCCAAGTGATGTACAATCAAAGTTTCACTGCATATTTCTTGGAGTATTTCGGTAGGAACGGAAATTGCGAGCCCCGAAGACCATTATACCCTTTATTCAATTTAATCCGCCTTATAATTTGTTCTTCTTAAGACCTTGATTAGGCGAGGGGATAGCTTAAAATTCTAATTCCTTTTGAGTGATATTCTTACACTTCGCCCTTAATTATTCACTTAAAGTCATTTGTTGGAAGAAAATTTACCTGTTCATCGCTTAATTGCAACCATTAATTGTGTGAGTTCTGTTAAAGTTCCTATATATCATCAAATGTTCTAACTTATGGATTTGTTTTCAAAACAGGTGTCACTTGTCGTTCCGGCTTAAATCACTTCATTAAGTGGATACTTTGCGTTCGAAGAATCCGTAGACAAATCCCTAATAAATACGCCTCGAACTGTCAACGCGGATCTCTTCTGAGAAAAAGATTTCTAAATTCAAAAGTTTGTATATGGCTCGTTTATTAACTGCCAAGCGGACATGTTAAAACAGATGTTCTGTCTTCGCTTGACGGATAGGTCAGGCGAGGTCGGACGCCATCTTGCAAGATCCCGCCAATCGTTGCGTCCCCGGGGTGCCTGTCAACGAAGCGAGCGAAACAATTACCGGGATCGTGACTTTGTGTATACAGCGGGTTAGCTGCAATCTGAGATGAGATTTTAAAAATCCCACTGGAACCGTTCAAATTGCGGGATACTTTGCATTTGTTTCGAACGTTCCACGTTTCGAGACTTTTTTGGCAACAGATATGCATTCGGAACGAGTTTTTAAGCCAGCGAAGGTTTTAAAATAGAACAAAAAACTTCGACCGCGAAGAACTATAATTATAGATCGATCTGATATACATAACAACAGAATTGCAGTATACATTTAACTAGCGGTGTTCGGGCTTCCAATCAAAATGCACCTGTTCGCCTCGCTCATTTTAATGAAGACATTTCGGTTCCTTCGCAGGTGTCTGACTCCCCGAACCCAAAATCGACGGCTCATTATGTTGTTTAATTCATTATGCGCTTTGTTTTCTTCAATCGTTTTTTATGTGTCCCGCGAATAACTTTATTGTCTCCTCCACAATTTATTGTTGTACAAAGCTGAATTATAAATCGTTGTCTGACTTTAACATATGTACGTAATTAAGCTGTTAAGTTTTTTAAATGGTTTACGAGCAGTGGGGCATAAAACGGAGATATTGCCGGCTTCGTAAAAAGTTTGATTCGGGCTAAACAATAGTGGTAAATTAAATTAACATTTTGTTTGGAGCTTATTTTTTAACGAAACACTGAAGCATGATCACATCGTAAAGTCGAAATCGTTTTGCGTTCGAATCTCAATTACGTACAATCATTGATTCATCGGACTTGATGGTTGGGAATGGAGCGTCGCTTAAATGCCCTATCATACGTTGACATTAATGCTATTGAGTTAAAGTTCAATTTCGAATCCTTTTTCTATTTCCACGATACGTGCTAGAAATAGACTATATTAACTCCTTTAAGATAATACACCAGGACTCGATTGAAGCCTTATCCGGTTTCAGAGGAATTTAAACTTTAATTCTGCGGTATTAGAGGGATATTTGTGTGGATTGGAAATCTTTGCTCGAATTGAAATAAAAGTTATTGAATGATCCCTGATTAGATGATTATCGAAGTTGCATTCAAGCGCGATTATATTTTATATGGTAATTGAAATGTAATATAAGTTCGCTTCGAGTTCATTATCAGTATTTTATGAGAATCGAGTTGGTATCGAAAGCGGTAAAATATAGCAATCTCGGAATTAGTTGTTTGTATAATTATCTACAAACAACGTATTGATTACATGAATTTTAATGAGCACCGGATAGTGTATCTATGACATATTCTAAATCAACAAACGCTTTGCTTTTGATCACCTATTGAGTATACAGGGTGTCCCACTATTGGTATACTAAGCGCGAAGGGACTTGTAGTTTTGCATACACTGATCACGTAAAAAATACTTAAACAACAAAATTACGTCAAAAAATTTGTGCAAAATTTTTCCTGAAAATTCATGTTTTCTTCTCTAGCTTCGCGCAGCCGGCATATACCGCTTCGCTAATGTGAGCATTTTGTCTATGAAAACATAATCTTAAACGTAGCTCACGTGCGGGTGGCAAAGTTGGGCGGGTTGCTTGTTAGGGGTGTACACATAGAGTTTTAAGAATTCATCTATTTGAAAAAAAAATGCGTCTGGAATTTTATAAGTATTTTTTACGTACTCAGCGTATGCAAAACTATAACCTCTTTTGAGCTTAGTATACCAACAGTGGGACACCCTGTATAAGTAATAGGGTTTTAATGTAGAATATATATTAAATATTGTAATTATTACTTTGTACCTATTTGTAGAATTTAGAAAGTATTGTAGAATTTAGAATCAACGTCTTAGCTTAACTATAATATAATTGATATTAGTTATAGAAGAATCTTTGAGGCGGCGTAAGTTTGAAAAAATCTATTCACAATAATTTTAAGAAGTCTAAATAAACGCTACCTGTTTAGATCGACCACAACAATAGATATACAGACAGACGTCATAATATAATAACAAAGTATAGTATGAAAAACACGCGTTTTAAGAAATTTAAGAGGGAAGCAATGAAAGGATATTTTTATACATTTTTTTGGTAGTATAATATTATTATGGTAGATAAATAGTGTGATTTTATACTATCTGTTGACTAGCATGTTTTGATTGTTATCATGGTCCTTCACCTCAGTTAAAAGTAAAATAACTGATCTTTGCACCCATAAAAATCAAGTCACACAACCATGAGGTGAAATGTAAAAAAATAATAAAGAACACAAACTGGGTGGGTCAACGAAAAACGCTACAAAATATCTCCGAACTTTTTCCACACCGTAGAAAAGGTAGAAAAAACCATACAATAGACGCGGCAGATGTACCGAAAGACTGCACAATTAATTGTATTCTCATATAAAAATAACGTCTCTATCTCGAGGAAACCATTTCTCCGAATTTGACGTGTTATAAATTTGGGTTGCTTTTTTTGTTTGAACATATGCGTGTGATGTTTTATTCAGTTTTGGTCAGGTTCGGCCACTGGTTTAGTTTGCGGTTGGTGCAGATGGTGCGTAGTTTTCCTTACGAAATTAGATTTTAGTGGGCCGTTTTGATAGCGCATTGCGATGGTGTGGTAATGTACTCATCAAACCAGATTATTTGTTCTTTCAAACTTAAACATTTATTGGTTCAGTTAGACTTCTTCTAGCCACTTTTAAATCGTCATAATATCTATACTAATATTATAAAGAGGAAAGGTTTGTATGTATGTATGTATACATGCTAGGTTTTCACGCATAAACTACTGGACCGATTTTGATGAAATTTGGCACAGATAATCTTGAGACCCTGATAAAGAACATAGGCTACCTTTTATTGCGAAATATGTACCACGGGCGAAGCCGGGGCAGACCGCTAGTATATTATATAGTTTTACCATTTACCACCGATTTGGAAGACAGTTACAAGTTCTTATTTGTAACATAATACAATGATGATTATTATATACATTTAATAGCGAATGATTCCCAGCTATGTCTTGATACAATAATAATCTTCAAATTCCATTATTGTCGTATGTTTTTAAAAAATATTATATTTCTATGCACATTTCAAATTGCCACTAGAAATGTCAAAGCTGTAGACACCTTACGAGCGTTTAAGTAAGTACTTAGAAAATAAATGTACTAGACGTGCTAGACCAATTTTTATAAAACTTTACTAAAAATTGATATATTTGGATTAATTAATTATAATACGTAATTTAATTATGCAAATATAATCACAATTAGGGATAAATAACTCGTGTCGACATATTAATAACCGTAATTAAATCATAATAATTAAACACGTGTGCTCAACGCATTACAATTTTAATAATAAATTAAAATAGTATCAAACTATACACCTTTCTTTCGCACCTATGTCGTTCCCATAAGCGTGAATAAAAAGCAATATTGCAAGGGACAGATGGTCAAACGTACCCCAAACATAAATCGATTATTTCTTTTGATATTTCTGACTATTCACATCAAATCAACAAATAGGGATGGTTGACAAAGGTTCTGAGGCTATTTCGCGACAATAAAACGATTTGTGCGTGATAATTCTTATAGAAATGTCTTTGGGTTATAAAGGCCCGAATGAAGGAATGACGTCATTGTGATTTCGTACTTCATTTTGGGGTTAATTCACAAGATTCTAGTGTGTCGGTATTTACTTGAATAGAACGTCATGCCAGGTATGTATTTTGATTGATTTGTCTCTTTGTATGAACTAAACTGTTTAATTATATAATTTTATACCCATCTTGGTTATGAAAAAACTTACATTTCTATTAAGAAGTCTGAATTCATATTACTAAAGATTTAATTCAATATACAATTAATATGACACTTACAGATTAATTGAATGGCATAAATTTGTGTATTGAAATAAAGAATTATAAAAATATACCTTTTATGAATTATTGATCTTAACAGTTAACATTATTGATCGATCTCATTTTATCTATTACTGTATTGATAAGAAATAATATTATCTATTTTCTTTCTACAGTATAATTAAATAGCAAACCAAATATTGACTATAATTTTTATAGATTAATTTTATTACAGTTCTTAAAATAAAATAAATTACAATACCTGAAGAAGTTAATTAAAAACCATGACCTACCTCACAAATCTATCCTACCACACTCAGATATTTATTTACCAACTGACAAACACACAAAAGCACTTGATGCAAAGCAAGATGGCGCTAAAATTTGTTGTTTTAGGTTCTGGCGCCAAACACATGTTGTTGCCATAGACATCACAAAGACGTTTACGATTTAAAAAAAATAACGTAAAACCTTTTCGGCTCGTAAAATTGTTAAACACTTGTCATTATGACTAGTAATATTTTTATTTAGTAGTTATTAATAGTATTGTTTTTTTTAATAGTTTGTTTGCTGCTTAGTCGTTGAGTACTTTACTTTGTTGAAAGATAATATTATTTTCTATATAAAATTTACATACTCTAATAACTAATTTGTTATTATGTGAATATAGCGCGTCACATACGGTGAAGATACTATAATATTTTAGTTATATTATCTTATATTATTACAGTATCCATATAAATGACCCGAAATTTTGTGTCAGTGTTTCGGGTCAATTGTAACAGGATGGCGGTTCTACAGGGGTTTTAGTACGCAATGACAAAAAGAAAAATGATGGTCAGAACGCTGATACCGGATACCTTAAGATACTGTAAATATAAATATAAAATATAACAGTATCTTAAGATAAAATATCATAGTATCTTCACCGTGTGTGACGCGCTTAAGTCAAAAGAATATAATATTACCTATATTATAAATTTATCAAAATTTAATATTCTTATTAAAAATATTATGTAGGTATTCATATTCTGTTACAATTTTTTTTTAGAATATAAATTTAAACGTAAATTACCACATCGATTTATTCTCACATAAATATGATCATTAACACCTGCCAACATTGCCTGCAAGAAACGCTCTTTACCTGTTTCAAAATTTTATTCCCTACAACTACAAAAAACATAAAAATAATACAAGTACACGTTACAAAACTACTTCATTCTCATAACTTAAAGTTACAAGCAACAATCCAACTCGAGGGAAAACGAAATTCGCTCAAGCCACTAAAAATAAACACCCTCACCGGACTAACCGTAAAAGTTAACTATCATCGTAAAAATACTTAAGTTATACTTGACACGAATGTTCGACTTTATTTTGTCTATAATATCTATGTTATCTGCATAAATTCTAAGCTATTGAACGCTAAGCACAATTACTACAATATTTTATGTTATCTGTGGCTTTGTTTCTCGTTTTATTGGGATCAATAAAATGGATTGGTTCTCGAAATAGAATTAGGTAATAGTTGACCATTATAGTGCAATGGTTTCAGCGTAAGAGATCTTGGTTTCCATTCCTGGTTAAAATACCTATTATGAATAAGACCTGAATGTTATTATAAACAACGATCTCAGCATAACATTGAGTAATACAAAATATTATCGTATAACTGGTTAAAAGATAATTCCTTATAAGTCGATATTTAATATTAAACAGCGATAATTTATTTAAAAAACAGGCTAAAATTCTGTGTTTATCTTTACTTCCTTATTTCACAAACATCAAATAACCATAACTACGTACACAAGCATATAAAGATGCACTTCTAGCTGAAATAGATTTCAACAATACCATTAAAACTCGAACGCGGAAAGTCGTAACAAGATACCGTCAAGCCCGGTCAATCGAGTAATATTTGCAATACAAAATCGATAACTCACAGTACTAAATTCTATTTCATTAAGTGCGCAGTGTTTAGTCGTAATGCTACGGCTACGTTATCGCGCGAAGATTCGTGAAGAATTGCCGCGCTAAAACATCTATACTTACTAATGGTATGAAGACTTTGTTTGTTTAGTTGGTTGGTTGGACGCTCTCATCTGACTAAATACGTATCCGATTTGAAAAATATTTCAGTGTTAGATAGCCCATTTATCGATGAAGACTATAGGCTATAATCATCACGCTAAGGCCAACAGGAGCGAAGCCACGCGGGTGAAACCGCGCGGCACAGCTAGTAATGTTATAAAGCTGAAGAGTTTGCTTGTTTAGTTGAAAATATGAAAAATTATTTCATTTTTAGATAGACCATTTATCGAACAAGGCTATAGTCTATAATATATTAGAGCTACGCAATACAGATAAAACCGTGAGGCACAGCTAGTAATGTACAAGCATACGCGATGTTCTTACCTACCTTAGACGACTGGGTGAAGCGAACTTGATCTTTCTTTTCCTTCAAGGTCTTATTGTGATATTTTAATATGCTCCAGTTCACTAGCAAGATTATATACAAGATTCATCATCTTCACCGATCTATTATTCATCGCTTTAACGCCATAGCCCGCTAATGTAGCCGGAGCCTAACTATGAGCTATATGAGCTAGACTCGGACAAGAACAAACACATTTAGCAGGGTTAGGTAAACTCGTTATCTTAACAGTTAACGCGGCGACACTGGATAGTCTCAGCGTGATTTACAAGGGCTTAGTAACTGTTGCTTAGTCGTCGTAAATTTGTGGCTGGGTTAGGTTGGCAATTTATATTTATCACGCGACTGTTCTCTACGAGATTTTGTTTCTTATTTCGTGTTTTATACAAGTTTATATATTTCTTGCAAAATAATTGAGCCTAGGCTAAACAGAGTTTGAGTTTCAAATTCTGAGTACTGAAAGAGTGAATGGCTCATAAGAGTATATGAGTGAATGTTTTTACTTATAATTGACTTGATGAAGAAAGGAAAATAAATAAATAAACCTTTATTCTGATAAGTAATGAAAAAAAACACTATAATCAGTCGATAAAACAATCCAGCATCTTTAAAACGTACAGCGTAAAATATAGCTACAATAAAGAACAAAGGAAAAATGTACTAATACAATAAAGAACCTATACACTATACACCACTAATTGCTTTGTACACGTGACCACAGTCTAGTAACTAACAGCCAGTACTAAGCGCTAGCAAACGACACATCGCCGAATCGCTTCCTTGCTGAAGTAAATTCGTATCTCACTTGAAACTAAGCCAAATAAATGGAATTATTCTTTAGAAAATCGCTGAAGTAGAACGGATTAACTTGGTTCGCTGGAATGGATCGTTGGATTAGAAATACAGAATATTTATATGGCTAGAAATAAAATATGGGACAGTGAATTAAAACGCGGTACAAATTTATTATAATCGCTTTATAAAATGTATTTTTTCTTCTGTTTGAGGGCTATAATACTTACTGGATTTTTAAAGGCTTTTATTTCAGGGGAAAAATGTAAAATTAATACTAATCTGTTTAGTATTAATCTTATTAATCTTATAAAGGCGAAAGTTTGTATGGATGTATGGATGTTTGTTACTCTTTCACGTAAAAACTTCTGAATCGATTACAATGAAATTTAGCACACATATAGAGGGTAACTTGGATTAACACATAGGATAGGTTTTATCCAGGAAATCCCACGGGAACGGGAACGATGCGGGTTTTCCTTTGAAAACGCGGGCGAAGCCGCGGGCGGAAATCTAGTAATTACATATTTTCAATCGTACCTATATACTTCTTTCTTATACAATTAATAACGTTATTGTTATCTTATAATTTTGTTAGTAATATAATATTATAGAATCTAGAACTAAGAGCAAACACAAAGAATGTAGACTATGCAATATAATATTACTAGATTTCCGCCCACGGCTTCGCCCGCGTTTGCAAAGGAAAACCCGCATAGTTCCCGTTCCCGTGGGATTTCCGGGATAAAAACTATCCTATGTGTTAATCCAAGTTACCTTCTATATGTGTGCTAAATTTCATTGTAATCGGTTCAGTAGTTTTTACGTGAAAGAGTAACAAACATCCATACATCCATACATCCATACATCCTTACAAACTTTCGCCTTTATAATATATATAATAATATAATAATATATAATATATATAATATATAATATTAGATAGTTCTAATATTATACAAGTTCATTTACATAATATACTGAAGATATATACTGAAAGAAATGAATTATCAAACGCGTGTTTATCTTGTGTTAATATTACTACTCAGAATAATATACCGTAGTTACGGAAAAAACTTGTTACTCAAATTTATTCCACTATGCTTACGCTTATGCTTTTTACTTGCTTGAATATAAAAGTATCTCTCTATAAAGACAGATGTTTAATAAAGACATTAAAACTTTTGATACTAAGTGAACACGACCATAAACTCAAATAATTTGGAAAATCCAAAAGTGCACGCCTCATAATTTTTTTTTAATAAATATTTATTAATTATTATTTTTGTTTATTTAATAACAATTAAACCACATCGAATCAGACCCTGAAAAATGAAAGGGTTCTATTCCTGAGCATACTCAAGCGTAAGAGAAAAAAAAAGACTCGATTAGTAAAGTATTTCGGTCGCTATCGTGTTAACAAGAAAAAGGATCCGCACATACAGACACACGGACGTCCAAGACAGAACTTTTTTAAACTGTTTTTTAACTAGTTTAAATAACAAAAATGACATCAAAAATATCATGAACGTTAAAAATAGTGTTTTTTCTTAATATGTGTGTGTATGTATTATCTTACAAGTGCAATGTATGATACATAAAGACATTTTAAGTTTGAAAAATCAGATGTTTTGCGCGAAGTGACAGTAGTACCCACCTCAACGCTTCGCTTATGAGGCGTGCAATATATCATTTGTATTCACCACGAAATAATAACATCAACACCTATGAACGATGTTTAAAAACTCGACCATGCGTTAATCCTGTACTAATTTACTGGGTCATCAATCATTTCGAAGAAATACAATCTACAGAACCATATTATGCCGAAGCTAAACCTCTACCTGAAGTAGAAAAAAAAGGTGACAATCATCGATAAACGGTTGAAGATATCTCAATTTATGTAGCTACAAAATTATTGACAATCTCTGAGAATGAGGTGTGTTCTTGGAAAAATTTTGACTCAATTTAGCACACAATTTGTTGAAGACTTTATTATGTGAAAACGCGTCTTTTATCTATAACAGAATGTCGCGGTTCTATTGATGTGTGTGAGAACTGTGAGTTTTATTATGGATTAATTAATTTGTTTATTTTATGATATTGTTCAATAAAACGTTTGTAAGAAATTTTATCAGTTTATTGTCTGAGTCTATAATATCTCTAGCAAACGGTATTAACTGCAATCTATACTAATATTATAAAGCTAAAAGTTTGTTTGTTTGAATGCGGTAATCTCGGGAACTACTGGTCCGATTTGAAATATAATCTTTCGGTGTTAGAAAGCCCATTCATCGAGAAAGGACTTCGACCAACAGGAGCGGAGCACTGCGGGTAAAACCGTGGAGCACGGTAAAACATAAATCAATACATTTTTTTAACTAGATAAAATTTAATACCTCACGGTGGCCTACTTCAGTAAAAGTAGGTATATCAAAATAGCCTTAACATAAAAGCATCATTTTATGAACCGATATTATCGTTATTTCTATGATCCTCTTTTACGAATAGAGCGCAAAGGTCGGAAACACAAAAATAACAATTGAATTCGTGCATAAGTTGAGAAGATCTGCAAAAACCGCAGCAATCATAGCTTCCTCTTGCAAGTTTATTAAACCGTAACAATATTAGGAGCTTAATGTATAAATACTTTATTTTTATTACCACTTAGATACGCTCCAACGAGGTCGTTCTATTTCGGAAATTCTTGCATTCGAAATAACTGAACTAATGGTAGATATATGCGGTCAAATGTATCCTTTAATTTCCATCATTCTTTACGCTCCATTCAGCAATGTTTGTAATTCAGAATTAATATGTGATGCAGAAAACTACTAATTCCAATCGCAGGATGAAATAAAATACCATTGAAGATAGTTCTTATATTATTTACGTTTTGTATGTCACTGATATTAAGGCCAATGTTTGGATCTATTCGATAAGAAACACCAGATCTAGTAGTATTATTTACTTTCTTAAATTGAGCAGTTAAACTACTTTATAACCTCTAAAGTTGACAGTTCCCGCCCAAAATCGTCAAGCGCATACACTGTGAAGTGACAACGGCGAAACAAATATTTTTATCGAAGGGTCTTCTAGGAAATAATCGATGCCTATCTTTTGAGGTTCACTAACGAAGAAGGTACCTTTTTTTTCGTCACTGGTCACTTGTCATGATGCAAGATAGCATATAATAGATGGCTACTGATGTTCTCTTTTATTGGTTTGCCGACGACAATTTATGCCTTACTGTTATTTGCGACAATGAAGTCTGAAACAGCTTAATGGTTTTGACATTCCGATGACATGCTTCTGCCTCTCTTTTATTTACCTTTTGAGTGTCGATGTTAATTATGAGAGTGTATTCTTATCGTGTTGTTCTATGACTAACTGTGAAGGTAAATGTGGATATACGAGGTGGTCCGTTTATTCGATTGGTCATCTTGATACATCTTTTAGAACAGTTTCTTTAAACATTTTTATTTGCGTGATTTCTGTTTTAGTTTTTTCTCGTGTTTTATTTTTTGCGAGTATACATCTAACAATGAAAATCTTTTTAACGCAGAGTGCCAGTCAACCCGTAACCTCGCTCGGTGTTCAAAACGGGTTAATAATATAATGAATAAATCGCGTTTAAAGTCCGTTAAAAAGTTTAAACTTTATTATCTCTGTTTTGACTTCTTTTAACGTACGTGGTTCAAAATGTTAACTATTTTTGTCGCCAAGCAGGAAATCGATTAATTCCGAAGCAAACGGTTATCCTAGCATATGTCGCACTTTACGCTCTTTTGTAAGCGTATCAAAATTAAGATAATGGATAATGTCCGTCCAAATTTCTACTTTATTAGATACAGGTAACAGCTGTCGCCTTTTTTATTGCTTGGGTAGTGCCGATCGATGTGGTTTTATTATTATAGATACATATAAGTAATAGATTTTTCATTTTTCATTTACTGGTCCGATTTGAAAAAATCTTTTGTTGTTAGATAGACCATTTATCGAAGAAGATAGCCTTCCTATAAGGCTATATTTTTTATCATCACGCTATGACCAACAGGAGCGGAGCAATGCGGGTGAAACCGCGCGGCACAGCTAGTATTATATTATATTTCTTTAGACAGTTAACGTTTATTTTCTAGAAGCTTTTCTATTAAAAAAAACACAGATGATACTCATCAACTTTTTATCTTTGAGGATACTATTATCTACTTTAAAAAAAAACTAAATTTAAAACGTAACAGATGAGATTTTTGTACAAATATTTAGAAAAAACAATGTTCATTTTTATTATAGGGACGTAGCATAAAATGTTTGTAGAGAAATTACTCTAAAGATAGACGTTTTATTATTTCTGCATAATATCATTCAATTAAGTAAACATAGTAAAATGAATACTGAAATATTATACCTTTTTCTTGGCTTTCCTCTTTTAATCGTATTATTTTACTATCTCCGTTCACTCGTATTTCCCGCATTTTTATCATAAAATCTACGTCATTATTCAGTCATTATTTTTGATTGGAAAGTTAATTTTTTATGAACAAATTGTTCAGTATTGCAATATTAAAAACGTCAACATTGTTTTCATCTCTGCGATAAAATAGCTGTTAACTGCTGTTGAATTTTTATGAGTATGTTTTATAAACATTTCAAAGGACGAATAAAAATCCACTATTTTAAACAATAGAGTATAAAAACCCACTTTCGATTAACCTACTTTGAAATATGACAAAAGTAAAGTAAAATTGAAACGAAAACAAAACAAGAAAGTTGAAACATGGCGTTTTAAAATGGAGGCAAAAAATTGTGATGTATGTAGAAGTTTGGACGGGCGTTGTAAAAAATATGTCCTGCGTAAAACAATTGTTTAGGTTCTGACAAATATTAGGTACTAGCGGTCCGCCCCGGCTTCGCCCGTGGTACATATTTCGCAATAAAAGGTAGCCTATGTTCTTTCTCAGGGTCTACAGATTGTATGTGCCAAATTTCATCAAAATCGGTTCAGAGGTTTATGCGTGAAAACATACATACATAATTATTAATTACATAATTACAAACTTTTCCTCTTTATAATATTAGTATAGATAAATAAAGTAGTGTGTTTTAATATTTTCTGATAATCAATATAGTAAATTGAAACAATAATAGATGCAATTTGTTGATTTGAATTTAATAAGTTTTCGGAGTCAGATGAAATCAACCAATTTCGACGAAAGAAAAACATAATATTTCATAATGCAGTGAAAACATGTAAGAAGACAGTTAGTCAGAATGATTAATAAAAAGAAAGACAAACACAGTCAAAAACTTGAAGATACGAAATTTTCTTAGAACGGGCCCTTGTTGACATGTTTTGCCTATTTATATAAATCTGTGTTCTACAGTTCCTGTCCCACTTTCCTATGTCGTCAGCGAGCATTACTACGAACAATTCGTTACGTTTTTAATTCATCGCATTGTCCGTTTGTCTATCGTGGCAGATGTCATAACAAGCCAACCCGTGCGTTTGTTTTCTTTCCGGCGTTCATTTCCCCTAAATTCGTTCCAAGTGTTGTAGCTACATTGGATTTCATTTGTTTAATTGGACGGACAAATATTTGGGCGAATTCTGTCGATGTCGTTAGTTGTGTCCTGGTTCTGTCAATATGTCCAGTAATAGAGGACTGTCACCGTGCTGTCTGCACGCTATTTTGGCATCTACGTGTGTGTGATAAATGCTATTTTCCGGGTTAATACCATTGGATTCGACTGTGCAATTGTCAGGCTCTAATCAGTAAAGCTTCGATTTGCTAATTATTGTATTCACAACGTTATTACGCCTCCTAAAGTTATTGCCTTTGGCAGTTATATTGGAAATTTGAATTGGTTGTACGAATTCAAATTATATGAACAAGGAACTCATTTCATGTATCGTTTGTGAAATTTGCGATACACGTAACAATATAATGAATGGTATTTCCGAAATACTCTCATTTTATTTCTGCGTTCAATGAATAATGGAAATTATAGTCAGATTATTGAATCTTCTAGTAGGTATTGTAGTGACATTTAATTAGTTAATAATATAATGTTTCTCAATACATTTAGGTGTGTCATTAATACTATAGTTTCTAGTAATAAAGATAACAAAAGCTGTTTTATATCCTACTAGCGGTCCGCCCCGGCTTCGCCCGTGGTACATATGAAAAATAGATGTTGGCCGATTCTCAGACTTACCCGATATGCACAGAAAATTTCATGAGAATCGGTCCACCCGTTTCGGAGGAGTATGCAGACTAACATTGTGACACGAGAATTTTATATATAAGATAAGATTTTATATATAAGATAATTATGGGTACACTAATATTATACACTTCCATTTTATTCGCTGGTAAGTGATTGTAAATTGAAAAGTCTTAACTTCTAGATTTCAAACAATTCTTGCACCTGCAAATAACACCATAAAGCTGCGTCCACATAATAGCATGTTATTTATCGTACCTATAATTCAATCCAATAACAATAAAAACGCTTGTTTACGGTGTACAGTGTGTCATTCGCCCAGGGGCTAGTGAGTACTAAAATTGAAAAGGACGATAAAGTTTAGCTGTCTACAAATAATTCCTTAGTGCTGAAGATGTATTTGCTGTATGTATGGTCATGTATGACACATGACTGGGATATTTTGCATGGACTGTAAGAATGTTCGGTTGGCGTTTCCCGTTGGTTTTAACTCTATAATGTTTAGTTGTTCCCCGCGGCTTCGAAGGGCATTTGTAAGTAGGTAACGTAAATTAAAATGAAGCTACTAATAGTAACAACAAATCGATACTTTCAAATGACCGAATGTATTTATTATCTTTCTAAAAATAAAATGTATTATAATGAATCAACCCCACTTATTAGAAAAGGAAAATTAAGTAAAGAAGAACCATAATACATATTTTGTGCTTAAGCCCTAAAATTAATAGCAATAGCAGTCTTAAATCCATACTATTATAAATGCGAAAGTAACTCTGTCTGTCTGTCTGTTACTCAATCACGCCTAAACTACTGAACCAATTTGCATGAAATTTGGTATGGAGATATTTTGATACCCGAGAAAGGACATAGGCTACTTTTTACCCCGGGAAATAGGATAGGTTTTATACCGGAAATCCCACGGGAACGGGAACTATGCGGATTTTTCTTTGACTGCGCGGGTGAAGCTGCGGGTGGAAAGCTAGTAATACTTTAATTTGAAACATACATTTTTACCTCGAAGTATTCAATTTACAACAATTTATGGAATTTACAAGAAAACCAAACAGACTACACTATTACAGCAATTCCTTTAGATATTAATATGCGATATTTCCTACACTGAGTAAATACGATAACCATCGCGGCCCACGCACATAATTCTATGTGAATTATTGGTATAAATTATGTACATATTTCAAGAAAACGACGATTATTATTTATGGTGGAATAACTGTAATTATAGTAGGAATGGTACATTAAATTAATCGACTAGTTTAGTTATAGGTAATTTTACATAATGTGACAAACAAATCGGACTCCTTAATCAGACCTCGGACCTTTTAGTTAGAAATATTCGGGTAATTCCTCTACTAAACTATTAAAACTGCTTAATAAAATATGAATAAAATATTTATATGTTTTATTAAGTTTAGCCGGTATCAAAACAAAAATATGCTTTGCTTGAGCTTTCTACCACACTAGCTGTGCTTCGCCGTTTCAGCCGCGTGGCTCTGCTCCTGTTGATCTTAGCGTAGGTAATATAGCCTCGATAAGTGAGCTATCTAACACCGAAAGAATTTTTAAAATAGGACCAGTAGTTCCCGAGATTAGCGCGTTCAAACAAACTCTTCAGCTTTAAAATATTAGTATAGATAAGACATATTATTCAAATGTTATTTTTAAAATTATTGTGTAGGTAGGTACCTGACAAACATACATGATAGATTTTTTTACTATATTAGTGTGCATTTGGAAGAGTTATTAAAAATAATAAAAATTGAGGGTAGACAGTGATTGACGTGACACTTCTATAGATCGAGTTCAATTTTGTGTTGTATCATGCGCAGAAAGTTGTTGAAATGTTCACAATGGGATACTGTTCCTTTGTTATTTAATATAACAAAAGTTAGTGTTTTTACTGCGTTTGATAAATGAGCGTCATTCGCAAATGTGTGGTTTAGTCTCAATATAGTATATAAATCTCGTGTCACAATGTTTGTCCTCAATGGACTCCTAAACCACTTAACCGATTATAATAAAATTCGCACACCATGTGCAGTTCGATCCAACTTGAGATATAGGATAGTTTAAACATGTAGGTACCACGGGCGAAGCCGGGGCGGACCGCTAGTATTATATATTATTTTACGTGAAAAAAAAGTTGGATAACTAAATTTTTATTACAGTGGTATCTATTTGGAATAAAGATTTATTTTATAAGTAAAGCGTCGAAAAAATATTATGTAAATGAGTCTATAATAATCGAATGGTTCAGGGTTCGATGCCGGATCGGTTAACAAACAATCTAGTAAAACAAAATCAAACACTAACTTACCCACAAATAATATCGATCACTACGATATGTGACATACATCTGCCCCATAAGGGGACAAACACTTGTATTAAATACACCCCAAGATATTTCATAAACCCCATGCTAACAAAAACTATATTATTTCTACGTCACTCAAACTAACGCCATTCCCCTAAGCAATTGAGTGTTTTATTAACTAATTGTTAATAATAGAATAAATAATAATCCAATAGAGAATATAATAGTAAGAAGGAAATAAACGTTTATGACAATTGGTCTTGCTACTGCAATTATTTTAAACTATAGTCGAAAATTGTATGCGTGTACCAAAAATTATATGCGGGTATCGTTCATCCTTTTAAAATAAAAGTAACCTAATTTATAACATTAGCTATATTACTAGTAAAAGTTAAGTATGGATTCAACTGTTTTCAGGATTAGCACGAACGAACAGACAGTCAAAATTCATAAAATTGTTGCTACGATATGACTACTATTTTTACTGTTATACATTTTATATGTAACAAAGTGTTTTATTATTTTCACTATGAAACCTGGCAATATAACTCGATTAATAGATATTATGTCTATTTACAATAACTCTTATATCAATATGGTTTAAGGTAATTTAGCGAGTCCTAAATCAAAACCCAATTCCTATTTCAAATCCAAAGGAAGTCCTAACTCAAGAGACACCTTTATCTACCAGATAACCATTATTGAGATAAAGGATGCGGCGTGAAACCAATCGATGTTTATTAAGCCCCATTTGGCTTGACCACCCAAGATGAACAATGTACCGAATACTATCATAAAATCAAGCTTTTTATCGCGTGTGTTCGAGGCAATATCGTTTTTAACACCCACCCGAATATTGGTGTTTGATGGCCATTTGAAATTGCGTTAATAGATAATTCTGGGCTGTTTTTGATGTTTTATTATAAACTAGAGCCTATGTTTCACTTGTGACGGAACGGGCAAACCTTTGGATTTTGAAAAAGTAGCTTTCATTGATCATCGGATCAATTATCTTTTCGTGTCATCCATAATATCTATGCTGTGATTTTGTTGTGAAAACTAAAGACAGACTGAGAGAAAAAGTTTCGCATTTTTGTGTAAAATTATTTTTTTTCACTTTATTAATCAATTTAAAAAGAAAAGTGCGTCGCTTAATTTATTAGAAAGCATTCCTAAAAAAATGTTGCATAGTTTGCGTCTCAAATACTCGTAAAGACGGATTAAATAAATAAAGAATAAGTCGCATTAACATAAACTATAGTATGAATGTATAATACCTTACTATAATTTATAATTTTCAAAGCAATCACATATTGTGTACTTACATTACTTACATTCTTTGAGTGGTTGTACAAAACATCATTTCTAAAAATACTAACTTCACCCGTTTTGGTCAAGTAATAGGGTTCGTGTTTATAGTGCGTTTAATAGTCACAATAAATAGGCTATAAATTTCTGATCTGTAGTCTATACTAATATTATAAAGCTGAAGAGTTTGTTTGTTTGTTTGAACGCACTAATCCCAGGAGCTACTGGTCCGATTTGGAAAACTTATTTCGGTGTTATTATAGCCTATCTATATTATGGGCTATCTAACTCCGAAATAATTTTAATAACTCTAAGGCTATATATAATTATAATCACGCTAAGACCAATAGGAGCGGACTACTGCGGGTAAAACCGCGGGCCATGGCTAGTATTTAATAAATTGATTACATTACCGTTACTGAGTAACTCCATTTTATAGTAACAATATTAAATTTCTCAAGAAAGAAAGAAAGAAAGAAATCTTTTTATTTATTTATGTATTTATATACTCTTTATTGCACACACAAAGTTTGACAAAATCAGGATATTATACTATTACACACACACACACACACAATTATAAAGGTGAGTGCATTTAAAAGAAAAATAAAAAGATAGAAAGAAATCTTTTTCTTTCTTTCTTTCAAATTTCTCAAGAGACAAAGTACTAAACAATACCTGCCTTATAAAATTACTTTATACATTTTAAAATCTACTTAAGGTATCGTTTCACTAATGGGAATCGAGGATGTCTAAGATAGGATAATATCCATGAATGGCGCTAACTTTTGTGAAGAAACCACGATTTTCCAAACCGGGCTGGTCATGCGCAGGCGAAGTCGGGTTAACGCACTTGTTAAATTGCGACAATGATGTGGCGAAAGTATGGATGTAGTGTGCAATATAATGTAGAAAAATATTTCTATTTAATATAGCTTAGCTATTATTTATATTTAAAATATTCAACCCTTAAAAATTTAGAATACTCTGATCTTTTTAAACCTTAATAAGCTTAATAATTGTATTATCGGTGCTGTGCTGTTGAAGGCACAGCTTATTACTGAGTTGGTCCCCTTTTTGCTAAAGGTCTGCCACACTTTTGTCTTTTTCTGTGTTTTTTGTATTCCTTATTCTTTTTATTTTAACTGTTGTTGGCTTTTGGCGAAATAAATTATTCTTATTCTTATTTATTCTTATTCTTATCGTCGAAAGGAAAGCAAACATATGGAGAGATTCTATCATATCTATTAATTGTCATATTTTCACCAATGTTTTCACATACTGTCAAACCAAATTCTGTCATCGTAGAGGCCTTGGTAGAGGCCAATATATTAGGTAACATAATACGTAAAGCTATTTTATAGATCCATACCAGATACTTCAGATCAATACAATGAAAAATACAACATCTAAAGCAACAAGCAGATATAAATAGCATAATACAATTACAAATCGTACAGAAATCGATTACCCTCCAAAATCATAATATATCACGCCTGGTTGACATATTCAATACAGATAAAAAATTGACAAGCGTTATTTGTTCTTGGCTAGCTCTATTTGTTTATCATCTGTGGTCGAACTTTATTAATGGTGATATTGCTCATGGGACGAGAAAGTCGTGTTACCATAGATTATATTATATTGAATATTATAGCTAGCTTTCCGCCCGCGGCTTCGCCCGCTTTGTCTAAAACCTAATAAATTAGATACTAAAACCTTCCTCTTGAATCACTCTATCTATTTAAAAAAAACTGCATCAATATCGCTGGCGTAGTTTGAAAGATTTAAGCATACAAAGGGACATAGAGACAGAGCATAGAGAAAGCGACTCTGTTTTATACTATGTAGTGATAGGTAAGTAAGTACGTCGATGAGTAATGTCTGAGCAACGTAAGTGAAATGCTCCTCATGCTAAGAATCGGTTTTTAAAGTACCTTTGTGGAAAATATTATGATGACGTCATAGACAAACGCCATAACTGCGTATCATAAAAATGTGTTTATTTCTACTGTCTAGACTTAGGGTAGATTTTAATAAAATTTTAAATATCTCTCGATTAAATAATGCAAAGCAAGTATATTAGCGTAATTATTTTTCAAATTAGTCGAATTCTCTTCAAGTCTATCGCCTTAAGAAAAACACATAATTTTTGATTTATAAAAATCGTTGTTTAATATTGGCCTTTAAGGAAGGTAAAATAGTTGACGCATGAGTGAAAAATAACTAGCCCGTAAGAAACCCGTAAGAAAATCGATCAGTGAAACAGATGGGAAATGCATCTGTTTCATGTCAGAAAAAGGGACACTTTTGTAAAGAAAAGTAAGTTTAGTTTGTAATGGAAACTAAAATAATATGGAAAAGAAAGGTTAATTCTGTGTTAATTCCTTTTTGTGATAGGTACATTATGCCGGAAAGTACCCGGAAATTTCATGAATTACATAATCTATACTAATATTATAAAGCTGCAGAGTTTGTTTGTTTGAACGCGCTAATCTCAGGAACTACTGGTCCGATTTGAAAAATTCTTTCGGTGTAAGATAGCTAATTTATCGAGGAAGGCTGTAGGCTATATAACATCACGCTAAGACCAACAGGAGTGGAGCCACGCGGGTAAAACCGCGGAGCGCAGCTAGTTCTAATATATGGATGAGCATTTTTGTTTGTGTGTAAAAAGCATTTACGCGATTTTTGATAATTCTTTCATAAAGATACAATATAACCGAAATTTTCTCGTAAAATAAGGAAAACTTAATTTGTAACCATCAATAAATCATAACAACAAAGCACCATTTTAAATAAACTAAGTTAAAATAAAGTACTTATTAAGCTTAGTTACTAAGTTTCTCTTGTATAAGTTAAGGCTTGTATTAAAAAGATTTTGTCCAAGTTGGAAGTTGAGCACTTAAGACCTTAATTGTCAGTGTTTTTGTTTTCAGTTTTTGCTGAACTTCGCTAGACGACTTTTATTTACTTTGCAGTGTTCCCGTAGTTTCTATGTTTATTTTATTTTGTATGCAGAGCTAATTCCATTATGTGTGTTATTGTAATCTAGTATAGATTATCATTTTGGAATATTTTAAAGATTTGCTTATTTAATTTAAAAGGTACTTAGATAATTTTTTTGAAGTGAAAACTTCTTTAGCGGCATTGAGCACTTTTCTGTAATGGGTATAAAATCTTAAACTCGCATCAGGACACGTGACCTGATCGAAAAAGCGTAAGACGGATGGATATCAAACATGCTCAACGTTAATAATCAAGTTTTCACTTCTGCCGGCACTCCCGGAGTGCAACCCGTCTTTTTTAAATAATTACGTCTCTTTCATTCGAATGTTGTTGGATCTGAGAAAGAAATGTAATGTAAAAAATAATGGTTATTAATTTTTATAAGGTAGGTATTTTAATTTTATTCGAACTGAATAAATCCTATAAGTAGCTTTTCCTGTAAAATCAAGTGTTATAAATTTATTCTCAATACGTACTTTTCTAGGTATCCATCAATCTTCTTAAACTCCACAAAATAGGTAAGCGGAATAAAAACTACTAACGAAAATGTATATTAGCTTGGAAGTGCTTACAACTTGACCAGTCTCCACTAAAAACATCAACATAATTGAATTCTCTTTTTTACTAAGTGCACGATCTATATTAATACAATAATTATTGAGTACTAGTGGTCCGCCCCGGCTTCGCCCGTGGTACATATTTCGCAATAAAAGGTAGCCTATGTCCTTTCTCGGGTATCAAAATATCTCCATACCAAATTTCATGCAAATTGGTTCAGCAGTTTAGGCGTGATTGAGTAACAGACAGACAGACAGACAGAGTTACTTTCGCATTTATAATATTAGTAAGATCATTATAAAACATACTTCAATAGGTAAATTAATCTTTATTGTCAAAAACTATATTATGTTAACAAATTCCTCAGCGAAAACTGGCCAGCAAAACACGCTGAGCTCTCGCATCAGCGCTGATTTTCAGTATACCGCGCTTTTTTATCACTAGAAAGTTAAAGAAACATTCTCATTATTTAACCGATTACACAAACAAACTATTTACCGAAAGAAAAACAAAAAGATCATCCAACGCTCCGCAAAAGAAGCATACATTTTAATGACTTACTTTTTGCTCACAAAAACCCGTGTTCCATAGTTTTTGCGTCGGCTGTGATTCGGGTAATTACTTCATTATTTACATTGTGTTGTCTTGAATAATTGTCTTGTAATGAATTGCTTTTCTTTTTAAGGTAACGGGTTATATGTTAACTGCGAGAAAGAAACAAGTTGTTAATCATTGTGCAAAAAATTGATATTATTTGGTGTTATATGTTGAGTTATTTTAATTAGTTTGATGTTGTGTGTGCTTTTGTGAATCTAACTCCCTATTAATGATTTTATTATATAGAATAACGTTATGTACATCATTTAATTTCGAAGAATATACATACGTAGGTATAACTTGTATAATGACAGTAATATAAAGATGCCAAACAGGCTACTAAAACAGTAGATAATTATATTATACTCTATAGTATACTATTACATCTGAGGGAACTTTTTGAGTTACTAATCGATAAATAATATTATAGCAGCTAAAAGCCTATCTAGGGTTCGAATCGCAGTATATAATTTTATTATATTTTCTTACATAGAGCTCGGAAATCATAAGAAATACACACACACACATAAAAATACATACATACAGATTACACACACTCTCACAATTTGATTGCTCGCCCAAAACTTGTAAAAACACAAACGTGACAACATAATAGCCCGATTCGTTAGCTGTTTGTTACGAAAATTACGTAATAAATCCAGCTTAAAACCTAATTCCCGTTAAAACAAGAATCCACTTCTGTAATTGGCTGCCAGCCAAATTAGTTGAATGTCTTAGAGAATAACTTTTCATAACAACGTATTGGGGAACGGAATGAGACGTGGATATAGATTTGCAAAATGCGAAAGCACCTACTGATTGTGTCGGAAGTGAGAGAAAATCACTAACAAGTTACACGCGTATAATTCATGTCGCAATTTATTATTATTGTTCGTTTATTGAATCGATAATTAACATGTAAAAAATAAATAATTGAGTTGCTCAATGGATGAATACCTACCTATAATCAATTTAGAGCCCCGTTACGTAAAACCAAGCTATTTTATAAAAAAAACTAAAACAAATGACAAGGAAAAAAAATATAAATCTATTGCACTTGAAACTAATACTAAATGCAGTTTGAAGCTTTCGACATAAAATTCATTCAATTTAATTACATTTCTACAAGACTCACTAGATTTCGTACGCACACTGCACCATCCAGTCTACGCTATCCACAAACTGTCAAGTGTTGGCCGAATCCAATTACTTGTTTAACAGATGTATTTGAGTTAGTGCTCGTGGATTAGCAAGATGCTCCAGCGAGATTAACTGATCCACAGTGTATCTAGTATCTACGTTTGTTTCAATTGTATGGAAAATGTAATTGGATTGTAATTTTTGGTTCATTATTCATAGAATAAATGTTTTTTATAATAATATGTTTGTACCTACTCTGGACGTTCAGAGTGTGGTTAGGGTGAAGCGAAAAAAAATTAAGAATGTTAAGGTTTTTCGCATTTTTTTAAACCTTACATTTCTTGATTGTTTTGATTATTAGTGATACCGAATATAATAGTAAAAATTTAATAGAAGAGGAAAATTAAACTTTAATTTATATTTTTGGTTATATGGCATTCAAATGCTTTATAAATATAAATTTATAAAGAATAGAAAAAATTCGATCACGAGGCGGGACTCGAACCCGCATCCTTCGCGCCATTCCGGGGCGGATGCCTTACCAACTCAGCCACTCGTGACCCGCCAGAGCAATCGAATTTATTCTATTCTTTCAGTTTTATGTGTCTGAAGGGACACACCGCGCGCCATCTATTGAGATGATTAACAACCATTTCAATCAATATGAAGCACTTTTCAGTGAATACAATATTGTAACGATGGAACACGACCTTTTTTGTTGAATTTATATTTTTGGTTTTATGGCATTCAAATGCTTTATAAATATAAATTTATAAAGAATAGAAAAAATTCGATCACGAGGCGGGACTCGAACCCGCATCCTTCGCGCCATTCCGGGGCGGATGCCTTACCAACTCAGCCACTCGTGACCCGCCAGAGCAATCGAATTTATTCTATTCTTTCAGTTTTATGTGTCTGAAGGGACACACCGCGCGCCATCTATTGAGATGATTAACAACCATTTATAACCATTTTACGATGGATGGATATTGAAACCAAAAATATAAATTCAACAAAAAAGGTCGTGTTCCATCGTTACAATATTGTATTCACTGAAAAGTGCTTCATATTGATTGAAATGGTTGTTAATCATCTCAATAGATGGCGCGCGGTGTGTCCCTTCAGACACATAAAACTGAAAGAATAGAATAAATTCGATTGCTCTGGCGGGTCACGAGTGGCTGAGTTGGTAAGGCATCCGCCCCGGAATGGCGCGAAGGATGCGGGTTCGAGTCCCGCCTCGTGATCGAATTTTTTCTATTCTTTATAAATTTATAAATTTATATAAAATTAAACTTGTAACACTTCACTACATAGTATAAAACAAAGTCGCTTTCTCTGTCCCTATGTCCCTTTGTATGCTTAAATCTTTAAAACTACGCAACGGATTTTGATTCGGTTTTTTTTAATAGATAGAGTGATTGAAGAGGAAGGTTTTAGTATATAATTTATTAGGTTTTAGACAAAGCGGGCGAAGCCGCGGGCGGTAAGCTAGTAACCTATAAATAAAAAAATTAAGCCGTTAATAATAAGGTATTTTGTATACAAACATAATTTAATGAATATAATGGTCTGCAATGGCTTCTTTTTTACAAGTTACAAGGTGAGCAAAGCCGCGGCCTTTAAAATATAAAATTTAACGCCACATTTTTATTCAAAGAAAAATGAACCGTAACGTTCTTGTAATAAATTACATAATAAAAACACGTGGTCGGTAACGTAAAAACCTCATAGTTTCTAAGTACAATGTTTATTACCTAAAAGCTGTTTTATACCTGATTATAATACTTTTCTAGTTCTAAATTAAGTAAATGGTTATTAAGATGCACAGATAATAAAATGTTTTATGAACTTTGGTTAGCGCCTTTAGAATCCGCTGCTTTTATAGGAAATAATAAAGTTTATAATGTAATGTGTTAATTAATGATCTATATCATAATATTATAGGTATATAAAAATGAAACCCGTTTTCCTTGGTCACGGGCATCACGCATGAACGGGTGGACCGATTTCGATAATTCTTTTTTTATTATATTCCTTGAAGTACGAGGATGGTTCTATGTAGAGAAAACGTAAATATGTACCACGGGCGAAGCCGGGGCGGTCCGCTAGTAGATATTAAAATCGGCCAAGTGCGAGTTGGATTTACAAAGATTTAATATGCATTTAAATTTAGTTTAAATTGTAATTTTAAACTGAAAAATAAATTTCATATTTCATTTTCGTCAGGACTTTTATCCTTTGTACTTTAAAACGTCATTATATTATAATATTTAAATGTGTGTTTTTATCCGATTTTTTTGTATGTAACCTTTGAACTTATCATATAGGTATGTTACAATGATTACCTACCCTTTCATACACATTTTCGTAAAAATACTCTAGCAGATAATTTATTCGGATTCATAGCAAAACCTATAAAACTAAAACTAGCTAGCTCTTATGAAATATTTGAATAGATCCTACAACTAAGCCTTATGTAGAGGCTGTAAATCAAGCTTTTTCTTCTGAAAAAGCATCGCTAGCACCTGCTTCGCGTTACAGTCGGTTTTCATTCCGAATGTAGTCGGAAATGTATTAAGAATCGACTTGAATGTAATTTTTATGCAGCGCTTTTTCTGCTTTGAGTGCTAGAATAAGAAAAAAGAGGAAATGTTTGGTAGGATGGTTAATAACTTGGTGAATTTTGATGCCAAAATTAATGTTGGAAGTCATAGTATCGGATATTGTTTTTAAATTGTAAATGTGATACTTAGATATAATAATCTTAACTTGCGTTTTAAATTTTTAATGAGCTATTGTTTCATTCTTGTTGATCCATGTTAATAAATTCTTAATCTAGAAACACAATTTTACGTGAAATAAATTGTATTTTTCGCAAAACAACTAATACAATCAATGCCTTGCAGCATTGTTCAATTGACTAACTGAAATTAAAACCGTACAGTTCCATTGACTGGTTTACAAAAAAACGTTTCCAAACATAATTGTTTATCGACCGAGGTCTGTAATTAATTCGGCAACATGGATTTCACGTATACCTTTACCTTTGAATTTTGCTCCAAAATTCATTACCAGTAAAAATAGTTTATGCAAATGAACGCTACCTGGAGATCTCTCTCCAAATCTGGATCCGTAATCAACGTTTACCCTGATTTTCTTTTTTCGGTGGCTCATCAATCGTATTCTCGGAATTTTGCCGGGAAAAAATTCTTCCTCGATCCGGGGCAATTACCGTGACATTTGTCACTAGTCCCGTTTATCCAGCGTTTGATTCCTCAGGTTGATTGATTAGCTACATTTTCTTGCCTTCTGAACTTAGAAGGCACTATAATTAGGCTTCGTTAGAACTCATTCCATCAATTATTTAATTATCGGCTGCGATTTGCGGAGTTGGGAAAGCGATATTTAAATTAGGCGCTATTGATAGCGTTTTGTCGATTCCATTGGTCGTGTTATGCATATATTTTCAGAGTATTGTACCTATTTTGTTTTATGTCTAGTTTTATAAATTCGTTAGCCTCTTTATTCCCTTGTGTATTTATAAACATGCTTAAAGTAAAAACTTCAACATTTAAAAAAAACCTGCACTTGCCTGCTTCAAAAAATTTGTATATTCCGTAAAATAACCTCAAATCGTAAATACTGGTCACAAACATTTCCATAAAAAGTTTATTCAGTTAAACAGAAAAGCAATCTTGTACTTACGGAAAATGAAACGGTTCTTATAACAAAACCGATAACCAAATGGCAGATAAAATCGCAAACCCCAAACTTCAATACTTACCATAAATTCGGTTTGAACTGAAAAAACCGGTGGCGCCCCTTCAAATTTACGATTCGATGTTTTTGCGGCATAACCGACGCTCAAGCGAATACATTGTACGCTGATGGTAAAAACTTCTGCGCGAATCGAGAATATACAATCTGTTTCGATTTGATCAAGAGTATTTTAGTAAAGTTTAACTCAAATATTAATTTAGTTACACTAAATATGTTATAACGCCTTGCAAAGTTCACTAAAGTCGAACTAAAATATTGATTTAAAACAACACACACCTCATTTAGCGCTGAAGAAAGTATATTTGTTAGCGTTTATGAAGGTTAGTAAAATGATGACCTCACTGTGTACATTCAGCAAAATTTCTATAAAAATTACTAAGTATAGAATATTTGGTGAACTTACAAAGTAGTGAACTATTACAACGTTCTATGTAAGCACAAATATGAACACATCTTTGTAACCATAGCAAATAAAAATTTTGATCAACTTGATTTTTTGTTGAACTCTATGGGGCCATATTATGACTTCTTATTTCCAGACAGACTAGGGCGTGAATTGAGCTGACTGGCAAATGATCGCAATAACTACTATGAATTTGCCAGTCTGTTCAGTTCACGGCGAAAACCGAATAGGAATAAGAGGTCATTACGGTCACAGTATTTTTATTCCTTGAACTAAAAGACTATGTTCACAAATTACGTAATACTATTAAAATGTACCATATAAAAATTCTTCACACAACTATGCAATCATTAAAAATATTACCACGCTTCCCCACATAAGAGAACCCTAAAATTCTTTACCACGAATTTCATAGCGGACGAAGTTGCGTTAAAAGTTTGAAAAATTAATTACACTCAAATAATTTACACTATCCGTACGCGGGGGTATTTTTTACACTAACATATGGTGCGATATTAACTTCTGCTATAACTTTCTGTTTTTGTGATGTTAATAAGAACTTTGGGAAAACCATATTTTTGTGTTTTGCTAAAATGAGTTTATCATTTTGCAATAATATTATATCTACACATTAAAATATTATAATATTCATATTTACTGCTCCTATTTATTATAATGAATATATTTTCATTACATAGATACAAAATTATTTCGTTTGTCAATTTATAAATACAATTTTTATAAATAGTTATAAAATACGCATATCAACCGTTACTTATAATTATCTAATAATTACAATAACGTGAGTAAGAATCGCTGTAAGTTATTTAATTTTTCTTCTACAACAATATGTAAAAAGTAAAAACAACATCCTAACTTCACCTGCAAAAGCAGGTAAAGCATTTATCCCTACAATGTTACTACTATATAATATCTTGTTAAATACTAATCTTGTTAAATATCCGACGAAAATGAGTAGTGGCAGGCTGCCGCGCTAAAATGCATTAAGATTTAATTGTAAAGTGCCATTAGCGACTCCGTTCGACTTGAAAACAACCTCCACTAAAACCAGCTTTTCATAGAAAATATTTCAGTATTACTCTAAAGGTATTGTCATAAAGACGTGCGCTTGTTACGACTAAGGGCTGATTTTTCAATCCTTTGGTTAAAACTTATTCATCGAATAACGTATTAAACATTTCAAAAATGTATTGTAATTGTCCGTATTTGACAGTTTACAGGTGACATTTTAATATATGTTCGTGTAATACTTTATAGGACGGATACATTTTAACCAAGAATTGAAAAATCGGCTCTAAAACGTTTTGGCGTTTGTTTCATAAATAGTTGAATTTGTTTGTTTGTTTGTTTGAATGTAATGAACCTTTGTGTAGTAATTATTAATTAAGGGTAGAAATAAATAATGTTTAGTAAAACAAATGGTTTGTAGGTAAGTACTAAAAAAGCAATGTTTTAAATCGATATTGCCAGTTTTTGAATAGAATTTAATATAGATAACAACTTAAAAATTTAATCATTCTAAGTATTAAACAATAATACGGACAACTAACTACAATAGCTTGCAGTTTAGATGTTTTTGATACTTTAAAAAAAATAATGCGGCCATACTTTGAACTATTAAAAAAGATCAAATCAATTCAACGAGTCGACTAAAGTCTAAACTAAAAACAATATGACGTCACAGTCGCAGTTTCACGATTCCCACGTGAACACGGGCCTACACAGAGTAACAAACAAGGAGGAATTAATTAAAATTTGTACGATATACATTAAATTAGCCAAGTCCCCTTTGATAGCGTCTGTGTTAAATTATTCTGTTCTGTATATACTTGTATGCCGGTTCAATTACATGTCTTTGACGCGACGCTAATTAGAGCTGTCATTAAAATAATATCATTTTATTGTTTGTGAGAGATTTCACTAACTAATGATGTATTATTAAATTTACTTATGATACTTGTGATCTGTTAAATAACGTTAGAGTTACATTGGTGTTATTGTGAAGTGGTTTTGTTAGTGGTATTATAAATTGTCTTTAAATAAGTTAATAATTGAAACATTTCTGGAAATTACAGTGCTTTTTCTTGTCTCTACAGTCGTAGATATCATTTCTTCTATTCCAAAAGGAATTTCTCTTCCATTCTAACATAGGGTTTTGATAAAATTGTAGAAAATAGAGCGTTTTTTCTCTTCTTCGTAACTTCGTAACAGTCGTAACTGTCATTTTTTCTATTTCAAAGCAACTACTTTTCTCTTGTTTTCTAACATTGTAACCTAATAATTTAATGAATTTATTAAATTACTACCCGTCAG
Organism: Colias eurytheme; assembly: GCF_061535395.1. Lineage (NCBI taxonomy): Eukaryota > Metazoa > Arthropoda > Insecta > Lepidoptera > Pieridae > Colias > Colias eurytheme. The sequence continues at coordinate 8,399,612 of NC_142997.1, read as the reverse complement.
ACGTTGTTCTGTCCTATCGCCCCCTTCTCGTGTTTTCGTGTCCTTGTGCCTTAACAAAAACGTAAGAAACGTTGGCGGTTCATAGATTATTACCATATTTGTATAATATTATGTCGATTATGATTAACAAAAACCTTTTTTTTTTGTAAGTGGGGAAATCTTTCATAGATACCCACGGCCACCGGGGAAGAGGCCGTGGGTTATGTCGGATTTCTACCGACCAAAACCCCACTGTGTTCCGTCAAGCCGCATCAACGACAGGGCCATGGGTATAATAATTACCTACCAAAAACCTACTCATGTATGTACTAAAAATAGTTTCTAAATAACATTAGAAACGGTTCTAAAAATGATTGTTTACGGAAACTAACAATAAACCCACATTACATTTATTCCTTATTCATTCTTTATTACTTATTCATTAATGACGCTACAAAGCGATTGTCAAGTGCTGTCATATATTCAGAATATCAAAGAGAGAATAGTTACAATAAATGTAAGTGAATTATGCGACAATAAATGTAGGGTAGTGTTGATTTATAGCTGTGTGGGTGTGTAACTGTATTGCCGTGTTTTAGTATGTATAGCCGTGTTTATGTAAAATTGTTGTACCTTTTGTGATACGATTTTTGGTAGTTGGATTTTTTGGTGGTTATGTGACTGCTGTGTATGCTTGAGTTTTGCATTTTGTTTTTTTCTTTTGTATTTTTTAAATATAATTAGAATTTACAATTCTAATAATTATTTCATCTGAAAAACGGTTTATTAATTGGCTTTTTTAAAGGCGAAATTACATTAGATTGCACCTTACCTTGTGAAATATTCGAAACAGGATATCGTACTTGTTTAAATATCACTGTTTTAAATATAAAACACACATGCTCTAAAAATTAAAAGATAACTCATCAATGCATTAAAACCTTTTCAATCGGACGCCATGTTTATTAAAGTTAACCATTACAAGGCATATCCCTAGTAATACCACAAACTATACGTAATACAGAAAAACGTAATAGGGTCATTGCGCCTGTTCGCGTCCACATGCCTATTCGCGTCCATTTTGCGGATATCTTTTAGAAAATTCACGAAAATAAGTATACTTTAAGTAAAATTGTACTAAGAAAAATTTCCGATAATACCTCAATGTATAAGAGACATGCACACATATTCAAAAAAACCCTGCGCACCGCCTATCCTATTTAAAAAAAAATATTTAATTTTGGCTATTAAACGAGAGAGCTAAAACGCGCGGGATTTTGAGAAAAAAATAGTGCGCAGCGTCGCGTTCGACGGTAAGTATCTTATTGTTAAATGTGAATTTTTGAATATGTAACTGTTTCTTTACTTTGCTAACAAAACATGGAATAGTATGGATTATAAATCAGCTTATATCTTTTACAATTAATAGCTAAAATAAGGTGGACGCGAATTACTACACCGAATTTGTACAACTTCCATTTTGCGTCCACGGTGGGCGCAAACTATACCTATAGTGCATAACAATAGAACATATTGCGTCCACATTGTTTTTCATTACGTAGCAATGAATTGTTTGTTAAAATATGTATTTAAAATAGATTGTAAATTTTTGACTAAGACTACAAGTTGATAATTTAAATTTTCATTCAAATTAGCAAATTTTTATGCTATTTTTTCATTTTAAAATGGGTATTCTAAGAATGAGACTTGTATCTTTGAGAATGAGAGTCAAAAAGACTGTGCTTAAGAAAATAATAGTATAAACAAAAAAGAAATTTAATAGAAACTAAAACATAGGGTAGGTAGGTAATCTTAATAGAACTGATTATTATTTATTTACATAACGTAACTTTGTTTTATGTTAATTTTTAGTTCTAATAATAATGAGAAGATAAATATAAATAAGTTTTTCCAGTTTCCTTACAGTGAATGTTGATTTTAGGGTTCCGAACCTCAAAAGGAAAAACCGGAATCCTTGTAGGATCACTTTGATATCCGTCCGTCTGTATGTCCGTCTGCCGGTCTGTCTTTCTGTCTTTTTCTCAGTAACGCGTGGAGGTATAAAGCTGAAATTTATATTGAATACTCAAGTCTACGGTCCCTTGAAGCAGTGAAAAAATCAAACTTATAAGCCAAAGTAATCAAAAGATACAGCCGTTTATGCTGCAAATTTTCGCAAATTTAGACATTCGCAAGGGAATCAAAACCTACAGGGTACTTTACGTGAACACAGACACTTGAAGTTTGGTACGAAGCAACGTCTTATAGCACAAATAAGGGAAACATTGAAAAAATAATCATTTGCAGTTAAAACATATGAAAAAAAAAACAGGTTAATACGGAACCCTCGGTGTGCGAGTCTCACTCACATTTGACCGGTTTTTGTTAAATAACTAAATTCGTAAATAAATAATTTATTAAAATCTAATTTTTATTTGCCTTTATCTGATAAGAAATCACCAAATACACTCTTTATTCCTTTTCTAAGCTGGTGGACGCGAACTGGTCCACAGGTGGACGCAAACTGGAATTTTTGGACGCGAACTGGGTAAAACGCCTAATTCTGCTATTTGTCTAGATAAATAAAAACCACATGATATTTCCAACACAATTGAAAGTAAATCTTAAAATAGACTATGTAATGAACACGTTACATAAATTTTGCGTTGAAATTTGTTCTGGAACATTTTTATTTTCTCCTTCAAACTTTCCAACTGCACTAAGTGGACGCGAACTGGCGCAATGACCCTACCTACCAATCGATTTGCAAGTGGGTTGAACCAGTAGCAATTACGCGAATTAAATGCAACATCCAATTAACTTATGTTGTATCATTGTATGAACTGCAATAAATTAACAAGTGAAGTTAAAATATAGCCCGGAGCTACATTTTCACTCGCTGACTATAAATATCGGAGCCATCTTTTGTTTTCATCCTGTCTTGTTAATGCGTGCATTTGATTATGTTAAATGTGGTAGAATAGGTAGAGGTTTTGATTATTCGTTAATTGTATCACAATTTTGGAGATATAAAACAATGGAAGACGATTAATTTAACCATATACCTCCTTATCTTATCAAAATCAGTTAAGTCGTTTTGGTTTTAAGTGGTACATAGAAAATTTAATAAGTAGGAGATAATTTTTCTACTTATTGAATGCTAATAAAAATACCAAAGCTGGTAAGTAAATTTTATAATTCTTAAAAATTATTCTTGGCTTAAATTAATGCAAGGAAGGGCAATTTAAAAGAAACTTTTAAGGCACGGTCCCCTCAGGAATGTTTCGAATAAAAAAGTTCGGAATCAATTTTTAATTACATTACATGATATTTAAAATTCAAAGCCTTTAAATATTTTGTACTTAAAAACAAAATTTAAGAATTACAATTTAATTATAAATATTATGACAAACTAAATTTAACATATTCTGTATTTTTTTAAATTCTGCCCAAATATCCCCATAAAACCTCTGAGTTTACATTAAAACAAATGTCATTTATAAAGCCTCTCAATTTAATGCTATAAATTAAACATAAAATTAAACCACTTTAAATTCTGTAGAAATAACAAACAAATAAACCAACATACAAACACACGCTATCCTTCAAACGAACTTATTTCACACACTAAGAATTTCCGTTGGCAATAAACTACATCCAGCAGTTATTTCTAGATCATTAGTACGTCTTACATCTAGACTTTAGATGAAGACATCCAGGCAAGGCTAAAAAACCGACATGTCGCTTATAGTCTTGTTTAGACTCCCCGTGCGATCTGTCTATGCGAGAGATCTAAGAAGGTATAGACAGGACTTGGGAATATATTTTTATTGTTTAAAGTTATAGGTGAAATTTAAATGTATGGGTAGCGTATGGTGTAATATGAGACCCTTTTGGACAGAATCAAAAGGTCTTAGAGAACAGAATTAAAAAAAAATATTAGTCTATTCTTTCGGGGTAATCTTGCAAAATGTTAGGACAATTTAGACGATTCTATTAGGAGTTTTTTAGACTTAATAAAGACTATTAAATAACTTAAGACTGTAAAAAAACTTCGCGATAACTTTGGTTCATTGTTGGTATTGTTATTTTGAGGAATGCTAAGGCTATTTTAAAAGTTAGACAAGGACTTATAATCACTACATAGTATAAAACAAAGCTTTCGCTTTCTCTGTCCCTATGTCCCTTTGTATGCTTAAATCTTTAAAACTACGCAACGGATTTTGATGCGGTTTTTTTTATTAGATAGAGTGATTCAAGAGGAAGGTTTTAGTATATAATTTATTAGGTTTTAGACAAAGCGGGCGAAGCCGCGGGCGGTAAGCTAGTATTTAATAACGCATAAAAACTGATGGAAAGCAATTTAAATGCCGAAAGACAAGACATTATTTAATTCTGCGTATCTTTAACTAGCAAAAAAGGACACCGAATACGAAACGTAATTAATAAAACAGTTTATCAAACAGAATTTCACCCAAAAGATTAATTCAAGAACATCAATACAAAGTTATAGCAATCGAGAACTAAATTAGAATTTCCAGCAGATATTCGTTATGCATAATTTCGAATTCTAGTTACCGAACTTCTAAACGTGTTCCTATTTTAATTACAATAATATGCACGGAAATCAAATTCAAATTCAAATTCAAACACGTGCCTGCAGTTATAGAGGTGCAGCATCTTGCTTAAGAACCTTTTCATGTGAAGAAACCAGACATTCTATAATGACTCTTTAGTGCGCGTTTTCTTTGAAATTTTGATTAAAATTGAGATCAAATTCAAATGTAATCAAAACGTTTAGTCCTTTCAGTTGAGTTATTTGCATAGTGCATGTTATGATTGCGTTAGTTAAATATTAATTAAGAAGACTTTTAATAGTTTTCTCGGTGCTCAAACCATTTCCCTTGATTGATACCAATATCATCAAATTAGCTATTCGGTGATTTGTCCCTCAAATTATTCATAAAAAATACTTGAAACACCTTTACAATATCATAAAGGATCAATTACACATAGTATTATGTTGTTACCAGTCGACCCTTTGGTTCAATTGCTTCAATAAAGCGTCAGTAATCAGGGCAAGAGAATATTATGATCACTTGGCCTTATGTAATTAATGGAACAAATGCAGTTATAATGTCGATACAGTTAAAGATACGGATTTTATTTACTTGAATGAAAGAAATAATTTGAATTAATCTAATTGTTTATAACTTAAAATAAATTAATTATAATAAAAATTTCAAAAAGCGTTATGATTACACAGGATGTGTCTTCTCTATGATTAATATACACAATGACCAAACCAAATATAAACAAACCCGAAGTACCTAACTAAATTATTTAATTGGTTTCTAGTATTTTTGGTAATTACAACTAACTGATAGGCTCTACATATCTGATATTATTAATGATATTATAAAAAAAACGTGTGCGTGTACTAGTGTACACACGTAAGAAGTGAAACTTCTTTATGACCTTATTTTTCAAAAAATAATTAACTATATACAACTTTACAGAAATACGTCGAATCACGCGTGGTAGGGATAAGAAAAAGATGGTGCGTAACGGAAAAGTGTCACGCGTAACGAAAAAATGTTATACTAAATTTTTTTCCAACCCCGATAAAGAAGTTTCACTTCAATAAACAAAGAACATTAGAAATAAAACTACGACTACGCGATCATATACTCTATGTACATAGTTTATACCTGTTCGTAAAATATTGCCTACAAACGAATCAAAACAAACATATAATATGTAAATTGACGTACGTACGTTCAGGATTCCTTCTAAATTGACGTCGCTTGAGTTAATTAAGACTTCAGTTTTAAGTCGTGCGCTCGTGAGTGGCCCGCCTTTTCTTGACTTCTATTGTAATTGAGTTGCCTGTCGCGGTGTGTGTGTATTGTTTAATTTATTTTTGTTTATTTGAATATATTGGTAGATTTTTTGGAATTTTAAGATTTTTTGTGGTAACGTTGTATTGAAGTGTAATAAGAAATTTGGCTAAATGCTAAGATTAAAATTAAAATAAGAGAATCATGATTAAGACCTCTCTGTATACCTATCTGAATTGTTTTTAACCGACTGTGACAAAAAAGGGGTTATGTTAGGTTAATAAAATAGATAAAAAACGAAATAAAGCATAAAGCTTAGTGTTACCTAATATTTATGTGTAAGGGAACAAATAAAGGCAAATTTCACTTAAAAATGCGTTCATAAATTATTATTTTTGTAACAAGAAACATTGTAACATGAATCTAAAGATACAATTATTAATAATCTAACAGGCCATTAGAATATATTAAAATTATGTGTACATTTTACAAAACCTTTTCAAATACAATTCTGAGTACTCAAATAAACAAAGTGTAACCCAAAAATCTAAATTCAATATTTATATTTCATCAAACAATGAAAAGATAATATCAATTCATGATGTTTCGCAAAATAAATGGAATCGATGTCAAAAATTGGCAAAGTTAAATTGGAATAAGTGTTTATTTGTTCTATTGGAATTAGATTCTATTGAAATATATACATATCCACGTTTAACGTACGTTCCTTAGCAAGTGAAGTCAGGCTCTTAGAGTTAGAGTATGCATTGTCACCAATAAAATGGGATATAATTGGTATTTCGGAAGTAAGAAGAAACGGATTTAAAATTGAAAATAGAGGTCGCTACATATTATATTACTACGGAAAAACAAAAGGCGAAAGAGGAGTAGGATTCCTAGTTAAAAAACAAAGTTACTTAGAAACTATAAACTCCATTGGGATATCTGATAGAATAGCATTACTGCAAATTAAAATATTATCTACCTTATATACTATCATACAAGTGTACGCGCCTACGGAAAACTCAAGTGAAGAAGAGCTCCAAACTTTTTATACTGACTTAGAAAACGCAATATCTCAATGTAGCAAGAAAGTTATAATTATGGGCGATTTTAACGCAAAAATTGGACAAACAGAAGATAACGAGGAAATGGTTAGAGGTATATATGGCTATGGCACAAGGAATAGTAGAGGCCAACGTCTAATAGATTTTTGTTTTCAATATAAATTTAAAATATTAAATACAATCTATAAAAAACCGAATAGTTTAAAATGGACATGGATGGCACCCAATAATAAAGTAAAAAATGAAATCGACTTTATTATTACTAATATACACAAAAATGTGAGCGATTTGAGTGTATTAAGTCGAGTTATACACCCGAGTGACCACCGCATGGTAAGAATGACCCTATGTACCAAATCAAGAAAAATATCGCGTTCACGCTATTCGCAATCTACAACAAAACATATTGAATATGATACATTAAAAAGCCCATTTAAACTATGTCTGCAAGAATATGATACGGTACAGCACCTCTACGACGATATCGAAAAAAACATGCTTCAATGTTTGAAAAAACCAAGCGTAAATTCTAAAACTACACGAAAATGTCATATAATTACTGAGGAGATCATTAAGTTAAAACAACAGAAACATATATTAAGAAATAAAACTAATAAAACTCGTGAAGAAAAATATAAACTAACATATCTATATAGAACAATTAATAAAAAAATAAAGGAGAATTTAAAAAATTATCGATTACAAATATTTGAAAATCATTTAAAACAAACAGGTGGCATAAAAAAAGCAAACAAGGTTTTAGAGAAAACAAAACAATTAATGACACATCTGACCACTCCTACAGGCTCTGTTACCACACACAGAAAACAATTACTGGATATTGCCACAACGTTTTACAAAAACCTATACAACGATATTAATCAAGAGCAAAGTAACGTGTTTAAAAATTTTAAGACCATCAGCACACATAATAATGAACAGTTTGAAGATGTCCCACCCTTCTTGGAATGTGAAGTAGAGCATTCTATTAAAAATCTCAAGACAGGGAAAAGTCCCGGCCCCGATGGTATAACAAACGAGATGATCATTGCGAGCAAATCTCATATAATAAAACCTCTGACACATTTATTTAACCTCGTATTAAAAGAAATAAAGCTCCCAAAACAATGGCTATGCTCGGATATAATACTATTGTACAAAAAAGGAGATCCAAAATTTATAAGTAATTACAGACCGATTAGCTTAATTCCATGCATATATAAAGTATTTACCTCAACTCTACTAAGAAGACTGTCATATATCTTAGATGACAAGCAACCAATTGAACAAGCGGGCTTTATGAAAGGAATGTCTACAATTGACCATATACATACTGTAAAACAGTTAATAGAAAAATATAACGAATACAATAAACCCTTATACATATGCTTTATTGACTATGCAAAGGCATTTGACTCTATTTTACATAGTGCTATATGGCAAGCATTAAAATCTCAAGGTGTCAATGAGACATATATATCAATAATAAAAACTATATATGAAAACAGCTATGCGAGAGTAAAACTAGACATTCAGGGACCAACATTTAAGATTAACCGAGGTGTCAAACAAGGAGATCCACTTTCAGCGAAAATCTTTATATCAGTACTGGAATATATCTTCAGCCAACTAAACTGGGAGTCATATGGTCTCAAAATCAATGGAAGATATTTATCACATCTCAGATTTGCAGATGATATAGTTTTGTTGTCAGAAAATGTTAAGGAATTACAAATAATGATAGAGTCACTCAATAAATATAGCAAAATAGCTGGCTTGAATATAAATGAGGAAAAAACAAAAATTATAACTAACAGCTCCCAACTACTTGTCACATTGAATGAATCTCCCATTGAGTATGTTGAAGACTATATCTATCTTGGACATCTCATCTCATTTAAATTATGCAACGAAAAAGAAATTGAAAGAAGAGTCAAACAAACATGGAACAAATATTGGGCTATGAAAGAAATTTTCAAAGGTCAGTTACCAATCCCATTAAAAGCCAAAGCGATGGATATATGTCTAACACCATGTCTCACATATGCATGCCAAACATGGACTCTAACAAAAAAACATGTGAATAGAATTAGCATCTGTCAAAGAGGTATGGAACGAAGCTTTATGAATATCAAACTGAGAGATAGAATAAGACATACTGTTATAAGAAAAAGAACGAATGCTCGAGATGTAGCAAGGTATGTCTGTAAAATGAAGTGGAAGTGGGCAGGTCACCTGTGCAGATTGAGAGATGACAGATGGTCACACACAGTTATTAATTGGACACCTTATTATAAAAAGCGGAAAAGAGGGAGACCAATTGCAAGATGGAGTGATGATTTGAAAAACCACGCAGGTGCCCTATGGACAAGAGTAGCCAAAAACAGAGATGAGTGGAAAAAATTGGAGGAGGCTTTTACCGCAAAAAGCGGTCCTTTATAATATATTTAATTGCATACTGTTTTATTATTTACTAACACTTCATTTAATATTTAAAAATAGAATTGTAATAGAAATAAGAATAATGTAAATACTAACAATACTAACAAAAAAATAATATGTAATTAGATGTAAGAAAAGGAACAAATAAAGGCTTTTTATTATTATTATTATTATTATTGGAATTAGATGAGCTAGATATTAGGTATTGTGAGGTATTGTTTGATATTTTGATGATGAAAATATTTTAAGCTATTGCATAGCTTCTATCGCGGGCCTTGAGCGCGGGGACCGAATCCAGAAATTTAGTAACGAAAAACCTCACGCTCCCCACTCCGACGGGCTCGGAGGTGTGGCTTGAAGTCATAGCATGCAATAGCTTTACCGCAGCAGTCCCCGAGTGCCTCACGTATTTTTTTTAATAGGTGGTGAAAAAGCATCAAGTATGTTTAATTGTTTAGCTATTTATGCCTTTTAGGGCCGATTTTTCAATCGCGAGATAAACAGTCTAATAACTACCCGTCGAATAGATTTATTCAATTATTTATCTAACTCATTACGGCTCGCCTATTTTTCAATCGTGATTTATTTGATGAATAACTATCTGACCAAATATTTCCATATTGGCAGCACTGCTCTCGGAGTGGCGAAACAAACATATTAAATTAGTCAGGTTAGAGCGGGATAGAGTCAAATCTTGCAATTTGTCAACAACCGTCATTATGACTCACGTCAGGAGTGCACTTGTCTTCTATGATTGTTGATTGTTGTTTTGATTCGAGTAAAGAGTTTGGTTAAATTTGTGTTTCAATTTATATATTTTACGATGGAAACGACTTACTTAAAGGCAGCGTTCGGCAAATTTTCAATGGCATGGTCATCAGTACTATCAAAAACATCAATTTGAATATGATTTTAATTGATAATAATTATATAGAAAGAGGTTTAATTGTTAATAATTCTACGCTCTATGTTATGACATACGAAAATATCTCAAATTTGACGCGTCAGTTGTCAACTCAAACGCCTAACAGTCGAATAGCGCGCTATCTGGCCGTTGGAGCGGCAAATAGATTTATTCCTCAAATAACGTAGTTATTCGATAGATAAGTCCTATTCGTCTATTGAAAAATTGAATATTTTGTTAACTGAAGAATAAAGTCTATCTAGCTGTTTATCTGGGCATTGAAAAATCGGCCCTTAATCTGCATTTTGTTTAGTGAAAGTTAGTTACTCTCTTATATTAAATTATCATCGTATAAGTTGCGATCGATTTATCAGTAAAACTGAATTATTATCAACTTAACTGTGCAGTACAAATTAGCCTTAAAATTCTTCGCAAAACACTCAATCAAATATCATTTTGTTTCATTCTCACGAATATCACCAGGTATTCAAGATGGCATGGCATTTGGCTCTTGACTCCACTGTGCCAGTGTTGCCAAGACACCATAGTTAAAGAACTATTGATAACGGATGGACTTCTGTCTTGGCAGTGTCGTTTGGCAAATGATATGTCTGAAACTGGAACGGTAGTTTAACCTACATCCAGATGGGAATTAGGTTGTAAAATTTGTTTTCGTTGCTCCCTTGACGATATTATTGTTTGGATGTAATGTTACATTGGACTGGTTTACGGGATTGAAGTTTTATCTATAACTAACTGTCCCCCGCGGGTTCACCCGCATTTCTCCGCTCCTATGTTGGTCGTAGCATGATGATATATAGCCTATAGCCTTCCTCGATAAATGGGATATCTAACACCGAAATAATTTTTCTAACGGGACCAGTAGTTCCTGAGATTAGCGCGTTCAAACAAACAAACAAACTCTTCAGCTTTATAATATTAGTATAGATTTGAAGAGCTATTTTGATAGGAGTGAATGATGACCGAATTATATTGCAGTAACGAAGTTTAAAAAGTTATAACTAAAAGTAATAATTTGATAACTATAGGGGCATGACTCGAATAATTAAAAAAATAACAATAATTTTGGTAGCATGGGAATACTTTGCTTTTTTGTAAATATGTATTATCCCTAATCGTATGTACACAGTATATTGTAGGAACCGCTAATTTCATTATCATCTACGTATGGAATTCCAATAGAATATTGTAAACGAAGTGAATGAAAGCGATTCTCGGTTCCGAGATGTTAAGCTATTGCATAGCTTTTATCTCAGACTGAGCGCGGCGACCGAATGTAAAAATTCCGTAACGAAAAAACCTAACACCCCTCACTCCGGCACAGCGATGCGATGCTATGCAGTAGCTATAGCTTTACCGCGGTAGTCCTCAAGTGCAACACGTATTTTTCATTTCTGTACCAAGCTCATCACAAAATTGTAAACAACGCATAGTAAACCTCTATTTGCCAAGTTAAGTAATATTTAATTTTCGCCTCTCATGTATAACTAACCTTTGCAAATATGGAAGCTTATTGAGACCATGTTTACATATTAGCGGGTCCCTAGTGTGATGAATGTTGACATATGGGTACGTCACTTCGATGCCCGCGCAGAGTAACGAACACGTGTTTTATATGGGATTTCACGAAAATTAATAAGGTACATGTGTTGTTTGACGGATATTTATTTGATAAAGTGTTAGATTATTTGGTAAAATAAGAAATTTAACCTGAAACATTGAATTAGTGGCAGTGCAATCTGCCTCTGTAGGTACCTATAAATATTCTTTGTTTCGAATAGGATGAAAATCCCAAGTGAAATGTAGCCATTGTGTTTTTATTTATGAACTTAGATATTATGTTTTTTAATCGTCCCGTTAACTTTTATAGCATTGGAGAGTTGAAAAATCATAGGCTACTCTTCATCTCAGAGAAAACTGCACACAATTGCCACTACAGCCTTATAACCGCTCATATGCTTTGCGCAACCACAGTTGCAAAAATAAAATACGCTAAATAGCTTGCAAAAAAAATAAAGGTAGCCTACTTTGCTAGTGCTCTGGAACGTGCGCCGCGCGTTCGACGCACCGCTATTAAAACTTAATTTATGACTTCCGCGAGAGGAGTACTTCAAATATATTGACTGTAATCGATTGCTATTGTAATAATACTATACAAAACTGTGTTATTTTTACAATATATGATTACCGTATACCTTAAAAAGTTATGAAATCCTCTAAAGTCTACTAACTTTTAAAGTCGTCTTTATTACATATTTATTACAACGGTCACTAAAATATTACTTTATAACAATAAAACACATGTTAGAGAATAATCTGGTAAGTAAACAAGAGTAGAAATCAATAAAATACAACAATTATGGCATATTTTAACACTGCCTTGTAAGACACGTAAGATACAAACTAAGATATTCCCAAAATTCTGTTTGAAAGGTTGGTAGTACTGGGTAGAAATAGACGAATCAATTAGTTGTCTTTGGTTTAAATACGTAAAAATTAGACTCTGAGAGTATGAAATAGAGTTTATAATCAATTGAAATAAGAAAGTCGCTTTGCAACCACAGTTGCGCGAAACAAGATTCTCGATCGTGTTTTTGCAACTGTGGTTGCGCGTAGCTAAGTAAGGGGTCATTTTTTTTTTCTCAAGCATATGAGCGGATAATACAATATTTTTTATCTCAAGTTCAATCTCTGGTTACAGCTACTCTGTGGATGGTCAAACGCTATCCGTAGTTTTAGTCAGGCGTGTTCTCTTGTTTGTTCTTGTGTTAGCCGCTCGGCTAATGGCGTCGGCGTCGCCTTTGCTTTATAGTGGGGTGTATGCGCACTGTGGTTTGAGAAAAGCTAATAGCCCAGTCATATTAGGGGTTTCACCTCGGAATGAAAGATAATAAGCTGGAAATTGGTAAAAACCTTTGTTTTGTTACCCTAAATATTGTCTCAAAAGTCACAAATGCTATCGTGTCCGCGTCTTAAGATATTGAAGGTCAAAGGTCACAAAAAACGATTTTTCGCGAATATCTCGGTTCCTATTGCTTAAATGATATTTTCACCTATTATGAAAGTAGTAGAGTATAAAATTCTCTACAACTTTTGTCTAAACTTTTTTTTTATACGATCAACCGTTTTTGAGGTAGAGCGCGAAGAGTGCGCAGCGTACAGTCATATATGAGCTAATGCACTAATGCAGGGTCAAGCGTGAGTTACGGTTATCAGTACGTTGTATAAAGTCAATTATTGACCAAAAAAATTATAATTATTAAGAAATGCCCATTATTTCTATACTTATTCTTAATTATTTATATTTAATTATTCAACTATAGTATATTATTAATTCTGGATTATCTATTTTAGTTATATTTTAAAATAAAAAGACGGTAAGGAAATATATTTTAGATATACCTTTATTTATCATTAAATGTTATACATTTATTAAAATGTGAGTTTAAGTATTAAAATAATTTGTGAATCGAATGAAATTGCGAATGGAAGCTAGTTATCTTCTTCTTCGTGGTCTTCTTCTTGTTGTCGGGCTAAAATATTCAATTCATTGTCATCATCCTCATTATCGGTCATATTCATTTCCAAACCTTCTAGAATTTCAGGATCGTATGTGCTTTCTTCATCGGGATTACTTGGATATAGTGGAGCGTTGAGGCAAGCTTGTCCATTGCACTGGCCACAAGCTAAAGAACATAGTAGCCCTGATTTTCTGCATCCACAGCGGGAACCACAACCATTTTTGCAATTGCAAAATATTGTGTTTTGTAGTTCGGCTGGTGCTGGAGGTAATAACGTTGATATGGGCTCCAGGATTTCATTTTCAAGCTTCCAGCCCCATTCTTGAGGTTCTAAGTTCTTCCCTAGCCACGTTTGAATCTGGTAGTAGACACGATTGATATGTTGACGGGCTGCTACACTTGTTGGTGGAAGTGTTGACAATTGTACAGGTTTATTTAGTTTTGTTAATTTGATGAATTGCGTGTAGTTTTGTTAATGTCGTTTTATTTTAAATATAAATAATTAAGAATAAGTACAGAAATAATGGGCATTGCTTAATAATTATAATTTTTTTGTCAATAATTGACTTTATACAACGTACTGATAACCGTAACTCACGCTTGACCCTGCATTAGTGCATTAGCTCATATATGACTGTACGCTGCGCACTCTTCGCGCTCTACCTCAAAAACGGTTGATCGTATAAAAAAAAAGTTTAGACAAAAGTTGTAGAGAATTTTATACTCTACTGCTTTCATAATAGGTGAAAATATCATTTAAGCAATAGGAACCGAGATATTCGCGAAAAATCGTTTTTTGTGACCTTTGACCTTCAATATCTTAAGACGCGGACACGATAGCATTTGTGACTTTTGAGACAATATTTAGGGTAACAAAACAAAGGTTTTTACCAATTTCCAGCTTATTATCTTTCATTCCGAGGTTGACCCCTTTTTTACCTTATTTCACTGGGCTATAAGAAGCTTCTACCATTGAAAAGAAAACTTTCTTCTTGTCTTTGTAGAAGACAACTTTAATTATTGTCTTTCAAAAATCATAAAAGTGAACTGAGTAAACTTTTACATTTTTATTTCAGGTTTGATAGCAATAGTCTTTAAAATTCAGTCTTCTCTACTTCTAAGTTTAATTCATTTCCTCTCTGCTAATACTAACTTAATTATTAAAAAAAATATTTACATTATTATTTTACACGTTAAATCCAAAATAAATTACAAGGCAAAAATCACAGAAAAAGACATCTCACTGTGTCTAACACACTCTATCACAAAGGTTAATTAAATTAATGTAATATTTATCAAAAGGGAAAGCTTCTACAGCCGCGTTGAACACTTTATAGTATTCACTTCTATCTTCAATTTCAAATATAAAAAATAAGCTTTGACAGCTTATTTTTCTATGAGATTATTAAAGACATTTTTATACCACAGTGTGCATACACCCTTCACATAGAACCAGTTGATCTCTTGTGCTAACTGCACGAGGCGGGTTACGCCAAGACTTTTTACTTTCGACCACCAACGGTTTATCGTATTTAAATATTTGTGGCCTTTAATGTTTTAACTTTGTAATATTGGTATAGCATTATGTAAGGTTTGAACAGGATCTGAGTATAAATAAGTCAAAAGTACCTACACAAATTTTGTTAAATATCGAATAAGAATGATTTCATATGTTTGTTGGTCGTGGCTTGAAACTAAAAGTTTGGACTAATGCCTTTAAGTTTTTGCTACAACTCGATCATAAGACTGATTCAATGTTGGGTTTCATGCAATTTAAATTAATGAAAATAACATTAATTATTTAACGTATAGTGCACACATCTCTGTAGTCGGTACATACTCTATATTATAAGTAGGTACCTATACTTAACCTGCAATTTTTAAAAAATAATACAAACTATATAGATGTACAAAATTATTACACTGTCACTGATCAGGTAACTATAATAGATTCAAACTCAAACTCAAACTCAAACATTCATTTATTCAATTAGACTACTATTTAGTAGCACTTTCGAATCGTCATTACATGAGTATTTTTAACATTTACCACCATAGATTATCTAAAACGTATATATCCACAATCTTATCTTATAAATAAACTAACTATGTACAAACTGCAACATAATAAACACACTTGCAATCCCATTTCACGTTATAAACTTGCTAATTTAAAAGTTCATTTATTAGCAGGAACACTTCGCATGTACTCACTTTCATAATTAGTAGAGTTATATTTAGTGAAATGCACCGAGTAATCACGTCGCGATATGCATTTTCTTAATTACTTCTTTCACACCTTGAGACCTTACAGCTTTTAGTAGTAAATATTCGCGTGTTGCACGCCTCATAAGCGAAGCGTTGAGGTGGGTACTACTGTCACTTCGCCAAAAACATCTGATTTTTCAAACTTAAAATGTCTTTATGTATCATACATTGCACTTGTTTTTAGTTTATTAACATCATTTTTAGTAAATAGTAAGTTAATTAATTTATGATGATGTTCAATTTTTTAATTTTGAAAATTAGTGAAATTTCGTTTGCGAATATTGATTAGTTCACAATTAGGTCGCCTTAAAGTTTTATATTCTATGCTAGGTATAAGGGATTAATAATTTGCATTATTAGGTACAAACATGGTATAAACAATAAACCGTTGTTAATTCACCTATCTAAGAAAAAAATATAAGTAAACGTTAACATAAATAACACAAAGTTAAAAAATTAACAGACAACTCCAATAGCCCATGAGCCATAGATAAAGCAACTCAAAACTAATACAAAAAGTCCAACAATAGTGTTGAAAAACTCTACCATGACTACCTGAATAATTCATTCGACCAATCACACATCGCGTCCTGTCACAGTGAGAATACTCGACAGTCGACACTCGTAGTTCGGATCATTCCACAGAGCAAGTAATATAGGTAAGAGACGGCACTCAGTACTTCGATTTCGAGCTCACGCACACATATGCATGTATTCGCTATGGGAAATCTTTTATACCAACCTATGAGAAGTTCACGTCAAAAATGACCCACATTGCTGCCAACATTTAAAAGTTGATGTATGGTTGATGTTGCTAGTGATGCCTATTTAAGAGTGCTAATATCGATAAAACTTTTTATCGATATCGATAAAATTTTTGATGCTCGGTACAACCCTACTAATTCTCATCCCTAATCAAATTTAGAGGAAATTAAAAATAAAACATCAACAATGTAGATCAATAAGTTTATTATAATATAATATTAATTAAATAACATTTTTATATAATACCTATTAAAAGTTAAAACACTATTAACAGCAAAAATGGATAATTCCATTTGAATTTTACTGAATATCTTTATTTAGGCATTTAGTACTTAATTCGACTTGATTAGTATGTGAATACAACTAGATTCACATTTTATACTTTTCCTTGAAATATTTTGCGGGATTTCTGTTTTAAAATCTCGTTATAAATTTCGATACCAATATTGAAGCCGTTGTTTTCTTTGTTATAACTTATAACAATATCTCCTCTCCAATTGATTCTACAGCTAGAACATGTGTTAGAGAATACATTGTTATATAATTATTATGTTTTATCTTCCATATAGAACAGTCATTGGGTACAAATTGCAAATATTTAGTCACAAATTACAATTATTATTTACACACAAGATTCCATTGTTTACACATAACACTTTCTTCTTTTTTCACTTTTGGCATAAATATTACAAATTTGAAGAGCAGGCTTAGTTCAATGTATTTGGGATAATTCAATGTACTGTACATTAAGTATTAACTGAGTAAATAACATAATCTACGATGAAGAACAATTAATTTTAACTCTATCCACCAAAACAAACAATAAAATAAAACGCCATTTTGAATTCAAATCATCAAGAGTCAAGACGTTGTCTATGCTTAAGTCTTAACCATTGACAAGAAATCGAAGAAAGAAAGATATAATTTATTAATGTACTAGCTTAAAAGTAAAATGTACAAAAATAAGGTTTAAAAAAAAAGAAGAAATAATAATAAATAACTAAAACTAAAATATTAAATCTAATATTATACGATTACATCGGAGATGCCAACATTAGAAATATTTTTATTTTTTCTAAATGTTGGCAAGCTAAACTTAACATAGGCTCTTGAAAAAGTACAAATTAATTTAAACTCTATATCAATGGAATGAAGTTTAAAATTGCTTGCAAATGTAAGCCTAACCAAAACGATGTTCTAAGTGTCGACCCACTGGATCATTCAGTTTTTAGCCGCCGAAGCGAGTGCACGTCCGTACGCTCCGTGAATAAGACGCGCGTTGTGAAGTGAAGTGATCATTATTGTGTTGCTTGTGAAACGATATTCAAATGGTTCGGTGATAATCATGTTGTGGATGTTCCAATATATTGATACGACAAGTTAGTAAAAGTTTTATTTTATTATGTTAAAAGATGTTTATATAAAGTTAGAAAATAGAAAACGATTTTTGTTTCTAAAGTGTACATTGATGAGTTCTTAATGAAAACAATTGCTTAAGTTGAATGCTTGCATAGTTAGTAAATAATACAATAACAACTACTTAACATTTCGGTATAATAGGTAAAAATAAGACATCTATGATATTCTTGTTATTATCAAATAATTATTAGGTACCTACCTAGCAATTAATTAAGAATTTTTGTAATAAAAAATGCAAATCAAAAAGTTACAAATAATTTAGTTAAGTATCTAGGTAAAATGAGAGTTTTAGTTTTAAAAAGTTTCAGAACATACCTAGGTACTTAATATTAATATTACAAAAATGTATTCCAACATGAAAATGTTTTATTGTACATATAATATTATGTCTATTTAATAATCGTCTGTACTTTATTCTAAAGCAATTATATTTAAATTAAGTAGGTAATAAAAATGATAAGAAATTCCAGAACTCTACATCGTATTCGTCCATCGTCAAATCCAAAATAATCACAACATAAAATATTCTTTAGATATCGAATAAAATACCTAGTTTTATTTTTACAAAA
The DNA here is from genome assembly GCF_061535395.1 of Colias eurytheme. NCBI lineage: Eukaryota > Metazoa > Arthropoda > Insecta > Lepidoptera > Pieridae > Colias > Colias eurytheme. The sequence goes on along the minus strand of NC_142997.1, from coordinate 8,380,817 downwards.
TAACAGAGAAAACAAATAAATCATCGAATGATAGCTATGAATACGTCGGAAATACATTTTGAACAATACACGGGCCGTTGTCCAGATCACTGAACCAAAATATACAATAACGCTTTCGCTAGATATTTAAAACTTTCATTTTTGTATGAAAAATATTTTTTATCCTAGACACTAGAGGATAATTTTTAATTCTTAAATTTTTGATAACGAAAACTAAAGAATACGCCGATCATGTCTATAGAGCGTTTTAAATGGTACATAATATTATATGTAATCGTTTTTGCCAAAACTTTATCTAGGTATAAAAGAAAGTAATAATAATAATACATCCAATTTCAAATATAATTACCTACTTTGTATTAATACATATAAAACTGATTTTAATTACTATGATTATCAATTATCACAGAACATAGGTAATGTAGAGACAGTTTCGTGACCGCAAGCTCTCACAAAAGTACTACAAAAGTACCTACTTAACAGTATAGGTAATTGTAACTATTTATGTAATAAAATTATTTCTCATACAAAAATAAATTATAGGTAACTAGGTAGTTACTAGTTCGCTACTTATAGCTAAGTATGTAGGAATTATCGCAAAACAGGATGAGTTTTATCAAAATTACCTTGAACAAAGCAGTAGCTATAACCTATAACGCTGATCAATACGTTCCACAAGGGATAGATCGGTTAATACAATAAAGTAATTGTATTATCGTATGCTTATTGGATTATACTGTGGCAATAACCTTGATACCGGTGTACTTACTTAATTCGAACATTCGGGAATAGATAAGTGAAAATTATGACTACTTCAGTACTTCTTCAAAGGAAACATTGATGTTTGGCAATGTTACGTTTGATATTAGTAATCTAATTAAACATAATCTTTGTGTTGTTTTCTTTGCTTATGATAAGGTTAAAAAATGAAGAAATAGACCGTATGCTCATTATATAAAAATTACATAATTAAAAACAAACTCAATACTTATTATATATAGGTAACTAAATAGTGAATACCACAATTACTCACAAATTATTCTGTAAAACCGTGCATAGCTTACCTACTCTACAAGTATAAAATTTATATTACAAGCTAGATCTGAAACAAACTATATTATAATAATTAAATATTATTATAGCATACAGAAGAAGTCTTGTAACAAAATAATAAAAATTACAAAATAACATTTTCATGTATGACGAATAGAATGAACATTTCAATACATGCAACGCCATCTAGTTTCAAAGCGAGCAAAGTTTGAAAGAGACAACCTGTTAGAGGAATTTAATTCCGAAACTACACTTTTTAGGTTTTATTTATGAACTATCGGGGTAATACATTTTCGATAAAATGTTTAATTCGTATTTCTATTATCAATATTATCTAACAAAAAAAATTATGATTCTTTCAAATCTTCTTTTTGTCTTCAGTGTTCTGAATAAATTGTTTTCGTAGTACATATTTGCTTGAAAATTCACAGACATAATTAATTTAATTGTATAATCGGTCAAATAAACTATAGGCGTGATTTCTCAAAAGCCGCCTACGTGATTGAGAGCTGTGCTTTCACTAAAATAAAAGGTCGTTAAAAATGTCAAATCATTGAATGAATTTTGCAGATGTATTTTAGTAACTTATACCTGCTACTGCGCTACCTTAAAAGTTGACTCATAATATTTTATGCTTTAAGTAGGAAACTAACAGCTTATCAATAAGTCAATAAGTACTTAAAGATAAGTTAAAATACCGTTTCAAGGTTCACAACAACCGATTAAAAAGTTTAATTGTGACTCTTGTACCTATAGAAAAAACTAACGTAGTACTTTTCGTGTTTTATAGCGTAAAATAATGTTGATCGACACATATCTTCTTCTTATATATAAAAATGAATCGCAAAATGTGTTGGTAAGCGCATAACTCGAGAACGGCTGAACCGATTTCGATAATTCTTTTTTTATTATATTCCTTGAAGCACGAGGATGGTTCTTATGTGGAGAAAACGTAAATATTATGTACCACGGGCGAAGCCAGGGCGGACCGCTAGTAAAATATAAAATAGGTATAATATATTTTAATAAAATATAAAATAGGTAACTATAATATATTTTAAATAAACATTGGAATGTAAAACAAGAGATTTTAAGTATCTATAGAATAGGCAATTCTCAGTAATTTGTCACAAACCAAGAAATAAATTCTGAAATACGCTTGAAATACCTAAAAAAGTGCTTCTATCTCTTCACACTTAGGAATTTATAATAATACTATTAAACTATATTGAGATCCACTACTCTATTTTAATCTAATTGGAGAGAACGCCTTATTAGAACTACAATACTCACCCAGTATCCTACAAGAAATCCGCAGTATAAAGTATAAACTCAAACAATAGGACAATACCCACATCATCACTACATAGTACCTATAAAACAAAGTCGCTTTTTCTGTCCCTATGTCCCTTTGTATGCTTAAATCTTTAAAACTACGCAACAGCTTTTGATCCGGTTTTTTTAATAGATAGAGTGATTCAAGAGGAAGGTTTTAGTATATAATTTATTAGGTTTTAGACAAAGCGGGCGAAGCCGCGGGCGGTAAGCTAGTCAACAATATAACATTATCTCTATAAAAACAAACTTATGTAAAGACTGCATTGTATGTCAATGTGCCAAATGTGACTATTTCAACAAACCTATCCGAGCAAACATTTTCCGGAAAAAATAAATATTTAATATAACAACGACCCAGAAACCGACAATCGTTTCAAATCCGCCTACAACATTGCATTTTTATAACCGTATGTATATATCCACTTACTATACTCACTATAATATGCCTGGTAGTTGGCAGACGGTATATTTTTTGGAACTATACGTTTGTGAAATGAAATTAGGTTTATTACTGCGAGATTACGTTTTCATTTTATGGGAGACGTATTGTCTTTATGGCAGGTCATTCGGTACGCTAATTTTACGGGAATAATGAATTAGATTTTGACATAATATGAAAGATTTGAATAAATTTCAAACTCAAACATTTATTTAAGTATTCAATTAGACTTCTTTTAGAAGCACTTTCGAATCGTCATTACACATTTTAGAATTTACCACCGCTTCGGAAAGCAGTATCTATGGAGAAGAACCGGCAAGAAACTCCATAGTTGCCATTTTCATATTTCGATATATTTATCATTATTTTGTAAATGCATTTGCTTGCTCTACCATGTCTCATTGGAACTTATGGTAAATTAAATGTATGGTATTATGTTAATGAATGCGTGTGTGTATGCGTTTGTATTGAATAAAATAGTTCTTGTTCGGAATTATGCCATGATCATCGTTGATTTCAATCCTAAAAAAAAACTCGCCACCGATTATAATCAGATTCACACTCACTTTTATTAGTTTTATATTTTGACAAAGACAATTCGTTCTCTCAATTTTGTACCAAGTTTTGTAATAAAACCTTAAACGCTGCAACTAAGCCCCAATTAAATAATTGAAGGGGCAATGAACTCATTTGACAGCTGTCACAGAAGCACAGATAATAAATAAATAATTATAACAGCCCTTGACCACAGATACAATATTCATGGACATTCTTCGGCGAATACGATCTTAGTTACAATCAACCTCTGGCTTACCTCGGATTAAGATTTCAAGAGGCATGACCGTTATTGGCTAGGGCTGGTATTTATTAGTTATTTCTACTTATTACATAGATTGTGTAATGGTCTTTCTTTTGAAAATAGCTATAGATAGACGTTATTTTGTGCAGAAATGGAAGGTTGAAGATATAAGAATTAAACATTTTTATGATAAGACGAATGTCTAATTTAAAAACTACAAAAGCGAAGCAACGGGAATGAGCCAGTACCTAGCATAAATAATAACAACTTCTTTGAGAATAAATTTATAGAATTATAATACCTATTACCTAGAATTATTGAAAAAAAGCAATGTCTATTTATATAAGAACTAGCGACCCGCCCCGGGTTTTCGCACGGGTGCAATGGCGGCCGGCCGGTACCGCCGCAAACGCTACGTCCCGCAATTTTTAAATCTGTAATATCTTCGAAAATATTCACTTAAATCATCCGGTGTAAAGGGCCATATATATCTATATTAAATGAACAATGTATTCAAGGTACTTAATTGGTTAAGGATTAATGCTGTATTGGTTAAAATCGTTTCGAAAATTAGCCATTATTTGTCGTAAAAAGTAAATGACAAAAAAAAGTTATTGTGGGTTATCCATAAGAGATAGACATATACCATCACGGACTTTTCTGTAGACCTTTTCAATGTGTACAATACTTAGTACATTATTTTGATAAAACTCGTAGGGTTCAGCCTGCGTTTGCAATGTAAGCGGAAAAAATGTAATTATTTACGACATCACATTAGAAACCTCAAAAATAACAGTACTTCTCCACTATTTAATGGATGTTATTATACATATAAACCTTCTTCTTGAATCACTCTATCTATTAAAAAAAACCGCATCAAAATCCGTTGCGTAGTTTCAAAGATTTAAGCATACAAAGGGACATAGGGACAGGGAAAGCGACTTTGTTTTATACTATGTAGTGATAAGCTAAGCTAAAATATTTACAGTAACTAGCAAACAAATCTAAATTAAAATAATGTTCACCATTATTCACACACTTCATATTTCACACAATAAAAAAATATACATATCTTATATATAAAAATGAATCGCAAAATGTGTTGGTAAGCGCATAACTCGAGAACGGCTGAACCGATTTCGATAATTCTTTTTTTATTATATTCCTTGAAGTACGAGGATGGTTCTTATGTAGAGAAAACGTAAATATTATGTACCACGGGCGAAGCCGGGGCGGACCGCTAGTAAACAATAAAACAAACGTTGAATTAAATCCAGCGCTAACCTGTCAAGTGCTCAATAAAAACGGAGTTGGCAACCCTAAATCGCTGGCAATAATTCACGTGAGAAAACCAACAGAATAGCTTCGTTAAGAGGTTCAAGGGCTCTCCAGCATTGTGCTGATGTCAGGACCTTCGCGCCAAAATGCTAATGAGATGGGCCTATATGGCAACATTGATTTGTCATAGTGTGACAGTCGCCAATTGTGATATAGGCGGGAGTTGAATACTACCAAGAATACTACTATGGATGTGTATGGAGCTGTTAAAACCATGATTGACGTTGACATTTTCGTTTAAGTTATTTTTGGGAAAATTAAGACTTTATTTCGTTTAATGTAAAATAATTCAAATAATAATTAGCAATAGGTTTACTAATACTGTTTTGGTCAATTAAAATGTTTGTGGAAACGTGTCATTCTATCCTAATCGATAGTCAATTATTGTACCTACTTTAAAAAGCGAATTTATTAACGAATAGCGGCTATTATGAAATTAAATTATATTGCTTTAAAATATTGTTTTCATTAATAATAATTAATCATCCGTCTCATTATAAAATGCCATATCACTGTAAAAACATAAAATTAATATAAGTACGTAAGACAACATCGAATTAATTTTGTTCATGATGGTAATTAAGTTTAAAAGTGTGTTAATATATATATATTATGATTTTATTAAAATTACAGAACAATTTATAAAGATGGTAGAAAAATGGAAAATATGATTTAGTATCCTAAAATAATATAGTAAATTAGCTCCAAAACTCATTTCTATAAAAATTATAACGTTACAATTATTATGTAAGGGTACCTAGAACCTAATTAACTTTTAATAAAGATATAGAACATAAAATGTGAACTTATTTTTAAACAGCGCTTCATACTGAAACTTCAGACGAGAGTAAACATTTTAGTCAAACGACTGTTTGCTTGTCATCTCTGACAAGGGCGCCTTTTGACCCTTGAACTCACACATTTTCACCTTGTGAATATATTTTGTACCTATCACTTTGGGGACACAACCGATCTATTTTAGCTTGAATTTAAGCGTATCCATTCTTAGTTTACGAATTAATAAGTAGGTAGGCTGTATTGAAATATGAATTGATGGATATGTCTAAAACGTTAATTTAAAATTAAAGTAGCACGTCTATCAATGTATCTAACCACATCCTTCTCAAATCCTAAACAAGAAACAAAACTAAAAAAACAATTATTATTTTTCGAAAAACCAAACATCTGTCAATCAAAACGTAAGATTCCGTTAAACCTTGAGCAGCATTCGAAATAAAAAACATCGATATCATCCGTAGACTCGACATCACGATGGGAGCCGCTAGGAAACCAACCACTCAAATTGATGTGATAAAAAATAAATTAAAATAACTCGTGAGGCCAGATGATATCGACACTAACGCATCCATTGTGCTCTAAGACGTAGTAGTCTCTAATTGCGGCGTCTTTGTTATACAAAATGAGGTGTTACTCTCCTATTAAATCATAAGTGTTTCGATCTGAGACGAGAATTGTTACAGGCAATGTCAGATAGGAAATTGGTTGCCGTATCAATAGTTGTTTTATTAACTGTACCTTTAATTTCTATCTTTGTTGCAGATAACGAGGAAATCCGCGTATGGAAAGGTATAAAGAAGGTCCAGATAGAGCGTCGCAGCACGCTTCTCGGACAAAGCGGAATGTGTGGAGAAATGTTAGCAAGCATTTGCGAAATCCAGTCATAGACGAGGGAAAAGTTGAAAATGATCCACCGAATGTTAATCACGATACACCTGAAATTAAAACGAGACTTGGGACTATCGATGGAATTATAGCGACAGAAGACACGGTCGATGATGACTTCGATGAGGAAGTCAGAAAGAACGTATGGAGCGACGTCGACGATGAACTTTACATAGCCAACGTAATCAAACAAAGAACTTCAAATGAAGTGAAACGCGTCAAACGTGATACTAGTTATTCGAGTGTTAGTGATTATAGTGAGGTTGTGAATAGTGATAAGTTAGATAAATTCGACATGTGGGAATTGGAGCCCACGGACTTAACGGAGTGTGACTGTCTTGGGCCACCTCCTGAATTCCTGTTGCCCCCACCGCCGAGACCGCCCTTCCTCCAGGCGGAATATTATTGTGGTGACGATCCGATACCTGATTTGGAGACGTGTGACTCGGAACCAGTAAGTAAATTATATGTATTTTTAAACGTTAATATTATACTTATTGTATGTATACCTATATGTGAAGACGGATATTTTATTAGTGTAGATTACCTACACTCATAAAGATGTAATTGAATATATAAAATTCAAATACTACTCAACCGATGGTGATAATAATTTTCCCCATTGGACGCTACATAAAAGACAATCCAGGATGGTTTCGGACAAGCAAGTAGTGATTAACTATTAAAAACTTTTTTTTAAATAAATTTAAATCAGTTTAAAAAGTTAATTAATTGAATAGTATAGTTCACTTACTCTGCTCTTCAAAAAATGTATTTTATGTCGGATATTTATTATTTTATTGAAAATAGCTCATTATCCTCTATAAAACAGGCTTTAAGTATTTTTTATTTAAATTATTAACATGCATACAATGCAGTCAATATAAATAAAGTGCTATAATATTTCATCAGATTAATTTAAAGCAGCATTTCCAAGCGACAATTCCTCAAAGCAAATAAACTAAACAAATTCTGAATAAACTGGTGTAAATTTAAATTCTAATTGCAAGTGTCACTTCAGTTTTAGCGATCTGCTTGACAAAGCTTTGGCAAAACTGACACGTACAGATTATTTAGATTTTAAATGAGTCACGTTCTATAATTTAACGGATACCATTTCGAATGCCTTACAAAATTCTACGACGAGCTTAACAAAATTATCAATCATGATGAAACGATTCGGTGTTTGTTTTTATTTCTCCATCAGATAAGCGGGCAAGTTATTGTTTAATGCCGTCGATTTGAAACGCTTCCCTTTTCTATTGTTCCCTAAACATTTAGGGTCTTGACGAATGGCTGGTTAATCTTATCTTTTCCATGTTTTGTCCTAAAAATGGTAATGAATAAGCGTTGCGTTATCTCTTTAAATATTTGACGTGTCTAATGAGGGCCCGGCACAATGCACTTTATCTCGTCATCTCCAAGTTTTTTACGATCTTTATAAAGTCGTGTGTGCTTTCCGTTTCGAAGTATGGAACTTTGTAACGGTTTATTGCTCAGATTTCGTAAGTACATGTAATGCTAACATTGATACCGGGTTTCTATTTGCTTACTCCATTCTCGCCTTTACTAAGCCTTTAAGAACGGTAATCTCGGAATTAGAGGTTGAGAGCGTTAGTCATCATTTTATACATTACTAGCTTATTACCGCAGTTCCGCTTCGGCTTTTTGCCTTCAAATTTTAACTTTTACCGTACCTTTTATTAGATTTAAGTGTTCCATTCTCAATTGTATTATTAGTCGCTACTTTCGCTATAGTTCTTCGAAATTAACACATTTGAACATATTCACGTAAAATATTTGAAAAATTCGTGCATTCTCCGTCCATAAATTACTTACTTTGCTTTACACATCTTTGACAAAAGAATTAGGTGAAACCAATGAATCATACTGTACGTTCCTACGTCTGCCTACGCTTAGTTTTACGTACCTACTAGAAACAGTTTTCTTTCACTTCCTTATAATGTGAAGTCGTTGTTAATACAAAAAAAAAATTGTATGTCTGTAAAGTCGGTTTACTGACGATAGTTGAACGTGACAACGTCCGATTGTGCTTCTTTGTCGCTCGTTCCGCGCTGTCGCTTGCACTTCAAACCTAACGGAACGCCTCAGAGCGAGGTAACGCCGCATGAGTCATATTTTTTCGTGCGTGCAGCCGGCTCTATCGAATTATAAGACGGTGTCAGTTGTCACGTCAAAAATATAATATAGAATTCCCAATCAATTGGTATTTCCTACAATAAAGATCACAAAACATTGACATCTCAATCCTCTACGTGGTAGGTGCAACCGTTCGAAAACACATTAATTTAATCTTAATTGGTCTTAAAAATATTTGCGGTCTAGCCGATTGAGTTGTTAGCAATAAGGTGCTGATATTTCACGGTATATGTTGATTCATACTTCCCAGAAGCGTTGGGTGGTCGTACTGCTAGTTTACAATTTCGTAAGGTATGCCGGTTTGTACATGGATTATCCTTTAGAGATTATACTGTTAACGACGCTTATCAACCATATAATTAAGGGTTTGCTTTGAATCTTAATGCAGAGCTTGCTTTGATAAGTACGGTGTTAGAATCAGGGTAATAAGTTAATAAACACTAGGTTTATAGAGCCTGGATAATAATAAGTAATATATTATTAGGTAAATGAAGATTAGTGCCATATAACTCATATTATATTAAAGGATAAAAAAATAGAAAAATTTACAAAAAATGTATGTTTTATCACTTTTAACTAGCATCTATTCATTCTTATTGTGACTTTTTATATATATGTAAACTTGATAATAGATACATAGTTATTAAATGTAACTAATAACAAGTTTTTTTCTTCTGACACAATCGTTTAAAGATCTGTTATTTTACTACTTAATACTTACATACTTCAATTTTTAAACTACATTAGGTTAAACTCATGAAGTTTATTTATATACCAGTATATTTGCCAAGTGCTTTAAAAATCAAACTAACGACCGTCATTATATTATTTTCTCAAGATTTTTCGTTTATTTTAACCTAAAAAAATACATGAATAATCTATAGAGAGCAGATGCCAAGTGAATACATAATGACTCATTCAAATGCTACATAGCATAAAGTATGTGCATATATTACACATAATGCTGTATCATTCCTAACAATTAGACGAACAAACAAACAAACTGCCTGTTTGGTCTCATTAATGTATTCTTAGATGACATGGGTGCTTGTAGTTTTTATTTACTGTTAAATTGGAGGTGGGCGTTTTGTATAACATTTTAAAAACAATAGGTAAAAAGATCACACTAGGGCATTCTTGAATTGGGCTTTCTTGCTTGCCCGGTTCTCTAAGTAGGTAATCATACTTTACATTTAGGATTCTAGTTTATGTGTTCCCAAAAGGAAGAAAAGACATGGTGAAATGAAAAAAACGTAGATACTTAGGTACGACTTACAAAACGTCTTAGCAGGAACTGAACACATCATTTCTTCAGTATACTTATTTTGAAAAGAATATTTTATTTCTATATTATAAAGAGGAAAGGTTTGTATGTATGTATGGTTTTCACGCATAAACTACTGGACCGATTTTGATGTAAATTGGCACAGACAATCTTTAGACCCTGAGAAAGAACATAGGCTACCTTTTATTGCGAAATATGTACCAAGGGCGAAGCCGGGTCGGACCGCTAGTATCTTATAAAGACATTCGCAACTCATTAATTACGCATATAATTAAATATTCTTGCAAATACACAGCACAAATCATGGCCCAGTAGATATTATTTATTTAAATTACATAATTCCAATTTACACAAAAACGTCCTGTTTCGTTAATTTAAGAAAAACAACTTTAAAGAATCCATTATGCAAAACGCCTTTTATCCGCAAATTGTAAAAATTCTAATACGGCCTTTAAAAATTTAGGGGAAAAGATGATCGTAATTTATGAAAAGCACCGCAAAGAGGATGCCGGGAATTAATTAAAAACCTTATTCAATTCTTTTTCTTAGACTTTATTAATTAAAGAGGGTGCATTGACTAATCGCTACCGGTCATAGATTGACGTGGGGTGGCCATACTGTTTGTGGAATTTGGGATTTATTCAGCAGGTTCAGAATTCTTCAAAATTGTTGTAAGTATTTGATATTTTTTAATGTTTTCTATCACAACTGAACTCATTTCCATACAATGTTATTCTTTATAAATCTAGTTTAGTTTTACGATTTACTGGATAAGGAAAAACCAGATTTGTTATCAATCAAGTAAGTAGTCACATAACAGCCATGCATTTTTACGTTAAAATCATTGGCATGTGAATAAATGCATACGGAAACTTTGGTTATGTAAGTACATACTATAGTAACATTAGAAACAACACACAATTCACAGCACATATAAATTATTGTATTATGTATTCAATTTCGTTTTTCCTGGGAATAAATGATCATGACTAAATGATTAAAAATAAATAACAAAAAATTACTATCAAATCCCATCCCAAACTCTACATTTAAACTATCAAATGATAATCAATCAAACATTCCAATATTTAAACCTCAGATCGGGAGATATGTTCCGATGACGGATGTCCCCAGAAATCCTTCGACATTTGACAAATAGACCCCCTGAGCCAGATCTTATCTTTGTTTTTGTACGCCGGCCGCAGTAGTTACGCATTGAGGCGAAAATTCTTGGCGCCCTTGGATTGATATAGTTTTTATTTAATAAATAATATAAATTACCATATCAATGGTTATTTGGCATTTTATCGTTACTCATAAAATGAATACATACACGGTACAAATAAAGTGTCAGAAAGAAAGAAATTTAAATATTTTATTATCATTAAAAAATCAAACGAACTGTCAGTAATGTGTTAATAAGTAATTATCTATGTTTTTAGTTTGTTCAAATAACAACTTTGCTTGATATTTTAGTAACCTCTTAAATGCCTAAAGGATGCTATTTGTAAAATCATCATCATTAAACTGTTAATCTACATTTAATTTAGATTATTATTTGAAATACTAATTAACGTAGAATTTAAATCACATTCATTCATGTTTTCCTCAGATTTTCGATTTCCTCCGATTTTAAGATTTTCTTATCAGTGTTCAATTTTAATTTAGTTAAATTTTATAAGAGACAATTAAGAACATTCAAAAATAAAGTGTCACGTATTTTTTTTAAACGACGAATGACGAAAAACGACCTAATCGCGGACGAAGTCGCGGGCAACAGCTAGTATATAATATTATAACGAAATAATTATAATATTATATCGTATTTAGGGATTTCAGTTTCATGACTTCTACTTACCACCCCTCATCTTTGAATAAAACGTTTCTTATACCTACAATCAAATGATTAGTAATTTTTAATTAATTGTTCTTTTGCGTTTTGCATTTTTCGCCCCAGACATGGCGCCCTCGTCATTCGTTCCCAGATCCGGCCCTGTTTTTATAAGAAGCTTGTCCGATGACCGAAGGATACCGATTCTGAAATATTGAAGTTATGTAACTGTTGAGGTTTCGAGGTCACTTCGGGTTTTTGTTAAAGTCCCTAGAGAGTTGATAAGATATTGGTATTTTTTTACGTTTTAAGATTAATTTTTGTTTATAAATTATACCTTTTTGTACCTGGTAGCCTTTTCCTATTTCATACATAGGTATTTAAATGTGAGATAATAAAATTTGTAGGTATAGATATTTAATTAATGCTGCGAGGTTTTCTTAGTGTTACATAATATCGTTCAAGTACTCATACAGGTGAATATTTTCATCATAAATGAATCAGCCGTTTGGACTTATGTTTATGGTTCATTTTGAAATGAAAGTAGTATTTTCACTATAATATGTTACCTGAATTAAGAACGAATCCTATTTTCTATTATGTTCCATAGGTAGGTTATTCTTTCTTCAATTATCTTATATATAAAATTCTCGTGTCACAATGTTAGTCTGCATACTCCTCCGAAACGGGTGGACCGATTCTCATGAAATTTTCTGTGCATATCGGGTAAGTCTGAGAATCGGCCAACGTCTATTTTTCATATGTACCACGGGCGAAGCCGGGGCGGACCGCTAGTTACTCTATATAGCTTTTTAATTAATAAAAATAACAAAACGGGAATTAATAGCACGTGCATTTATATTTTTAACTAGCTTCCGCCCACGACTTTGTACGTGCATCCCCGTTTTTCCCCGTTCCCGCAAGAATTTCGGGAAATCCTTTCTTAGGGGATCCCTACGTCCTAACATCTACCTACATGCCAAATTTCAGCCCGATACGTCCAGTGGTTTGGGCTGTGCGTTTATAGATCACTATATCAGTCACCTTTGAGTTTTATATAATTATATATGTATATAGATTTCTCATACATAGACAACAGAATAATAGTTTTCAACCGCACTATATAAAAATAGGTTTTTATTTAATTTCCCTCAATTCAAGCAATTACTAACAAACGTACATGCAATTATTTTTATCTGCATCACGCCCACATTCATTTATATTTCGTTTTCTATTTCCCCTTATCATATCCACCCCTTATAAAAATTATTAGCATAGCCTCCCCTTGCATTATTATCATGTGTAGGTAAATAAAATTTCACCGTGTTTGTAATGAAACTAGTCTGAAACGGCTTGACCGTGTTCGATTCAGTTTTTGTGCATTTTGGTAGACCTAAGAATATGTCGTAAAGTAATTAATATTAGAAATTAATATAGAAAAACGAAAGCGTATTATTGGTATTTCTTTCGCATCGCAAAGGATTATATCAAGTTATTTTTGCGTTTATAGTTTAGAGTTTAGACACTTCACACACTTTATTCATATAAATTATAAATCAAGATATTATTATATTTTATATGTTAGCAAATCGTCTAGGTATATCTAATAGAACTAGCTATTATTATTAATTTATTGAAAATATCTAACACAAAGTTTGTAATATCATCACTACATAGTATAAAACAAAGTCGCTTTCTCTGTCCCTATGTCCCTTTGTATGCTTAAATCTTTAAAACTACGCAACGGATTTTGATGCGGTTTTTTTTAATAGATAGAGAGTGATTCAAGAGGAAGGTTTTAGTATATAATTTTTTAGGTTTTAGGCAAAGCGGGCGAATCCGCGAGCGATAAGCTAGTATTTTATATTTTAGCACATAGTATAGGTATATATATCTAATAGGACTAGCTAGTATTATTAATATATTGAAAACATGTAACAAAAAGTATAATATCCTACATTATAATAATCACAAAAAACCAAACGCTTCACTCTCGGTCAGATGAAGCAATTTGGGGCAAAAATCAACCCTCATACAAAAAATATATTACACGCACCATTGATTCCCTAAGGGATGAAATTGGGAACATTAAAATTTAACTTACCTGTGTCCCATACCGTAAATTCATCGTAATTATTAGAAAAAGTTTGAAGTTTGATATAATGTCTTCGTTGCTAAAAGAGCAACAAAAAGTAAAGTATTTTTCCCATTAAACTATAACCTTATTATAGAAAAGAACTACTAGTATAGAAAAGAATTAAATTTTGATAATATTAAAATCTAGTTACATACTTAAATAATTTGGAAAATCCAAAAGTGCACGCCTCATAATTTTTTTTAATAATTATTTATTAATTATTATTTTTGTTTATTTAATAACAATAAAACCACATCGAATCAGACCCTGAAAAATGAAAGGGTTCTATTCCTGAGCATACTCAAGCGTAAGAGAAAAAAAAAGACTCGATTAGTAAAGTATTTCGGTCGCTATCGTGTTAACAAGAAAAAGGATCCGCACATACAGACACACGGACGTCCAAGACAGAACTTTTTTAAACTGTTTTTTAACTAGTTTAAATAACAAAAATGACATCAAAAATATCATGAACGTTAAAAATAGTGTTTTTTCTTAATATGTGTGTGTATGTATTATCTTACAAGTGCAATGTATGATACATAAAGACATTTTAAGTTTGAAAAATCAGATGTTTTGCGCGAAGTGACAGTAGTACCACAGTATTACCATTATTTCCTACAGTAAGGAATCGCCTTTGATGTCGCGCGATGCCGCCGCCAGCGTAGGTAATTACGCTGCCACACGAAAATACGCTAGGGTTGCAACAAATGGGAAATAAAACAATTATGATTATTAATATTATGATGAAATCTTTATTCATATGTACATTCAAAATAATTGCGATTATTAAATCTGATGTAATTATTTGTTCATAAATATATAATTACAGATATTGCACTGCTAAATATTATTTACGTGGACACTTTATTTTTGGATGTTCTTAATTGTATATTATAACATTTAACTAAGTAATGCATTCGCATTGGGATGTACAATCTGATTAGAAAATAATGAGGACAACATATACATAGCTTTGATTTTAATTCAACAGATACAATTAATACAATCTTTCTGAAATATTGTTTCCTTCTGGGATTTCAATGTAGATTTACATCCGTAAACCGAACAGTTTGTGCGCGCCATAATAGAATATGTAAGTACCTATGTATAATAAAATTATTACACAAAAAATACGACTGCGACATCCTTTCGCGCTAGGTAAAGCAAACTAAGCGTGTTTGCTTTACGCGGCCCGCGTCGCCCGACCCCCGCCAGTTCCCCTCCGTTTCTCTGCACAAGTACATTCGTCGCACTACTGTAGGAAATAATGGTAATACTGTGGTAGTACCCACCTCAACGCTTCGCTTATGAGGCGTGCAATATAATCATACATATAATATTATATCAATTGAAATTTTCATAAAATATAAATTGGATTAGAATACTAAACTAGTTCATAATTTCTTAATAAATATTATGTTTTAATGAAAACCAAAAACATTACAATCAAATACAAACAATTTCTTAATTCATATTAGGTTTTACTGAAAACTAATATAGACTAATACAAACAGGAAATTTCATTTTTAGCGTCGTAAAATATTCTACAAAATTGTTTTATCAAAGTTATTGAACGTATTCTAGCCCCCCTTAACGCCCCTTGTCCCTTTATCGGCCATTATAAATACAATAAAGTTATGTTTCATTTTGATATTATCATAACAGCTGGCGGAACGGTAATAAAAACCATATGTCAAATAAATAATAGATTGGATTTCTTGGCAAATGCATTTTTGTAACTTTTATTGATTAAACTGAAGCCCGCTAAGTTAAGTTTACGTTAATACCACTTAATACCTAGGTAGTTAATAAAATATGTACTAATATTAATTAACTACAACTACTACATAGTTGTAGGGTGATCATAATTATAATAACACCTACTTTTACTTAGTTTTTTCTGTTTGTTTGTTTCGCTTATGTATTACTAGCTTACCGCCCGCGGCTTCGCCCGCTTTGTCTAAAACCTAATAAATTATATATTGAAACCTTCCCCTTGCATCACTCTATTAAAAAAAACCGCATCAAAATCCGTTGCGTAGTTTAAAATATTAAAGCATACAATGGGACATAGGGACAGAAAAAGTGACTTTGTTTTATACTATGTAGTGATGGTGTATCTCGTTTCTTGGGTAAAAAATGTAGCATTAAATAACATACATTCAGGAAAAATTATATTACACATTTTCATAGATATATCCACACTTATATTTGACTGACTATTCCATTCAACACGTATATTTTCAGGTATTGTAATAAAACACATCAAAACAAATAAAAAAGACACTTCAAAATACATAATTTACCTTCGAATAATACAAACAGTGTTCATCTAATGGTCAAGTCATTTGACTCAAGCAAGAAAGAAGAAAAAAAAAATAAAGAGAATGTCGTGACTACTCCCATTAGTAAACCACAAGTTTAACAGTTTTGGCCAAATGCGTTACACATCAAATAAAGCAATTATTTAAGACCCTTTCCAAACATTGCATGCATCATTTATTGTCTATCCGTTGCGTGAGGATACAATGCAATAAATATAGGAACACCTTGTATTTGGTATTGTTGAAATGGCGGGTTACGTATTGCGTGACAGTTTAAAATTACTTTTAGTGATCTTATGTGTTTTAAAAAGGGTCTTTTGTCATAGCCATTATGTACATACCGGCTAGTTACTATATAGTAGGTAATACTCATATTTTCTTATTTACCTCTAAATACATAAGTCATAATCTCTAGTATAATTTAAAGAACTGAAATCGACTCTTTCGTTTGAAATGTCGATTAAATGTTTCAAGAAAAGTTTTTTGAAGTGAAACTTCTTTATTGGGGTTGGAAAAAAAATAGTGTAACATTTATTCGTTACGCGTGACATTGTTCCGTTACACGCCATCTTTTTCTTATCCCTACCACGCGTGATTCGACGTATTTCTGTAAAGTTGCATAATATAGTAAATTATTTTTTGAAAAATAAAACGAAGTTTCACTTCTTACGTGTGTACACTAGTACACGCACACATTTTTTTGTTGTATTAATCTTTAACGATGTTATTTACCTATAGTTAGTTTTCCCTGTTTTAAGCAAATAAATTATTATTAAGCTATTGCATAGCTTCTATCGCGGGCCTTGAGCGCGGGGACCGAATCGAGAAATTCTGTAACGAAAAAACCTCACGCTCCCCACTCCGACGGACACGGAGGTGTGGCTTGAAGGCATGCTATGCAATAGCTTTACCGCGGCAGTCCCCGAGTGCCACACGTCTTTTTTTTTATTTTTATTTTTTGTTAAACTCCCAGATACTACCACTACTTGAACGTATTCAAGATATAATATAATTACACTTATATATTAAAGTATTGCCTTCTTTATTCCAGAAGATAGACGCATACAACCACAGCGGGCCATCTCTACAGACGTCTGCTGTGATCGCGCTCTGCTCAATAGTACTGGTTCTTGGCATTTTTATCGGCGCCATTTTGGTTTGGAAGTAAGTTTCTTTTTATACTCTACTTACACAATACACAGACACAACCAGTAGGGAAACTTCATACAAACGTTCGAAATGGCTCACGCACACAAGCAAGCGTGTTTACGAGAATCGTAAGGGTATTATGAAAATAAGTACCCTTACGATTCAACAAGTTTGCTTGTGTGCGTGAGCCATTTCGAACGTTTGTATGAAGTTTCCCTACTGGTTGTATCTGTATATTGTGCTACTAATGTTATAAATACGAAATTTTTTTACCCTATTAATTGTAAGTGCGAAAGTTTGAGAGTGTATGTATGATTGTTATTCCTTCACGAAAAAACAACTAGAGGAATCTTGATAAAATTTTACGGTAATATTACATTTAAATCGTTTATATGCTAATATAAAGGTAAATTTGAATAGTAACACTAGGTTTTTCCCGCTGTACCAGCTAGTAATCTTAGATAATATTAGCTGCTTTCCCCGACTCTGCTTGCATTGCAACTTTTTGTAAAGTTTTAAATTTTTTTAAAGTTATACGAAATAAACGAAAAATATACGAAATAATAGAAATAAAATATACTATGAAATATACATCCTCGAGCTGCTAGAGATCATAAATTAATCAATCTACTTTTATTACCAAAATTATACCTTCATCTAAAACAAAAAAGAACTCTGTAAATCTATCTATTATTATCCACATAGTAAACAAGAAGAGAGATTACTGATTTACACCTAACAATCCTGAACATTTTACACAAAGCATTTACCACCTTATGTCAAATGGAATAAAGTTCATAATAAGCTCTTACACCTGTATAAGATGGTTTTAAACGGGGTCTTAAAGCAGTCGTCACTTGGAGGCAATGGCCCGAAAGTTGATTAGAGTAGCTGTCACCTATGCGAGATTTAATCTTTTTGAGGGCGCGATTGGTACAAGTGAATAGTGATAAGCGTTAAGCGGTTATAGTTTTTTTTCTTCTATTTCGCGTAGTTTGGAAATCAGGGAAATGGTTGAAAACTTTTAGGTTTTAAGTGCCGAATATTGCCAACAATATCTAGTAAGCAATTTGAAATGAAAGCGAGAGTGATATTTTATTTTCTTGCAAAGTGTTATGTTTAAAAATCTTAGATTCCTACTGTTCTACAAGAATATGATAATATTATCTAATAATTTTTAAGTAATAATAAACTGTAATAGTAAACTTTGCTAATCCTTCAGTTATTATACCTACCTATTATTATTTTTATTTAAAAACCATGAATTTGTGTGAAACGAAAAGATCTCCGTTACTTCTAAAATATATCATTATTTAATTCAATCTTACTTGAAGTACCATTTTTTTTACATTTATTAATGTGGTGTTAATATGACGATTCATACAAAATTAAGCTTTTCCTAATTCCTACTCGTATTAATTACAAGTACCTTCCTATTCAATATCTTCATAATTATTTACCCGCTTCCTCCTACAACTTGTACCAAACACATAAAGTTAATTATACCTGCCACAGTCACAATACACACGTCTCCACATTTGACAATCGAATATAAAGGTCTGATATATTATATTGGTATTTAAGAATATCCCTTTAATAAGGCGAGTTAATGTGAAACGGTTTGAAATAATTGGATTTCGCGCACGACGTATTTATAGTGATGTTAATAGTAGAACTTTTCATTGAAGTTAAAGCTTTAAGAAAGCACGTGTTTATGTTTTCTAATGTGACAATTATTATAACGAGAAAGGATTTTTGTTTTGTTTTTTGTTGCGTTTGCGATTTACGTTTTTTGCCATTAAGGAGGTACTTCTTCACCGAGTTATATCTACAATAATTGAAAAAGGAAAGAGAAAAATTTTGGTGACGCTTTAATATTTCCATCCATTTAGGACCACGTTCGAAAAACTTCTACAACATAGGTACCTACCTAACCTGGTTACCTGGAAGAGATGGCTCTATAGCCATAAGGTCGCTTAATGTGCATTTTATGTATAGGTATTTTATTTAGGGCCGATTATTATGCTTATATTATTATGCTTGGATAAAACTTATCCGTCCAATAAAGTATAACACGATAATATTAAAATGTCACGTAAACTGTCAAATACGGGCAATTAGAATACTTTTTTAAAATGGTAGTTTTAGGTATAGTTTATACATTATTCGATGAATAAGTTTTAACCAAGGATTGAAAAATCAGCCCTTAATGTTATTTCTTTATTTTAGTGTGTACTATGAAACTTTTGTTCATTCATTCACCTAATGAATAAACTCGTTCAAATGTATAACTAAAAGGAAATGACTCCCTTGTAACGAATTAGTATCCTAAAAATCTTCACGTTAACATCACAACATGTGTCAAATGATTTCAACAGCAGCATTAATATTTACCCAACTTCGAAAGAAATGTATTTTGGTTTCACAATACGCTCTCATATTGTGTTTATCATTCATAAATCATGCCTTGTCAATCCGTAAACACGGATGCTGCGGTCTATTTTGGAAATTCCGTTTTTATCTTAGTTCGTTTGGGTAAAATAATCGATTGTTTCCAATCATCTAATGGATTGAGATGAGTGCAGGAATTACATTATGTATTATTAAGTTTAATTTGAAAGTTATGAATAATTAAGTGAAACTTGTTTAGGCGCGTTGAGAGTAAAATTTCAATGTCGTGACGGAGTCATGGAGTAAGGCGACGAATTGTAAAATTTCAATGTCATGGAAATACCGTCACGTCATGGAGTAAGGCGACGATTTTGGTATCTTTGAATCTTGACAAAGAGTTTCACTTCTGACACGTGTGCTCGTTAGTCGTATGTGCTTGTGATGATTACCGATGATATTATAATACATTATTTTCGTTGTGATAATAGACATACCTTAATAAATACTTCAAAATAATGTTGTTACCTAATCATATTGTATCAAAGTAAGTTCTAAGAAATTCTGTAACTGTCTTAGGTATTTTCTTTTCCAATACAATTTCCTAACAAACGAAGTAACGCAAAATAAAAATATTGTAACACAATATTTCTATCGATATTTGTAAGTCTTAATAAAAAAGGTTATTTTTAAGGTTAGGTATTCCCTAAACAGAATTACGTTATAGCGACTGATTTTTAGCAAAATTGACGAACTTAGTTTCTACTTTTACGAGACATTTTTATCTATTTAGAGAATGTTTTTGTATCGTCGCTGGAAATTTGAAAATTTCCATTTAAGTGTATTGCTTCTATATGTTTTCGCTTATGGTCAATATGTTCATGTAATCGTATCTAATATTTTGCAGGTCACCTAAACTATCATTTTTTCCGTTGAATAAATTAGAATATGATATAATGAACCTTATAATAACCAGAAATCATTTTACCTAAAACTGATGTCTGAACGAAATAGGTATTTAATGTTTAGTACAACATTGACTCAAAACATTTCTAGCCGAAACAACTCCTCGAAAATTACTTTAAAATTATACACCCACCTACCATTTCAGTCCACGAACCGTATTTTGTATAAAATACTATGAAAATAGCATCTCGATGTTACAACGCGTGACTAATTATGCCAAAATTACACACTCTCCGCCGCTGGCCTGTGATTGGCGGATATCAAAACAGCGGACCAATAGCATGCGAGGGCGGACCTGCGTGTGCGCAAGTCTAGTACAAAGTATGAATATTCAACGGTTTTTTGCACCCTGACACATTGTCTTCATTCACCTGTCTAGCAGATGTTTTATAGCATTTTCCTCATAGCCTGTAATTTAGTTTCGTAGGACGGTACATAAGTGGACAAATTGATGGTGTGAATCATTTTTTGTTTGAGAGGGGGATAGTTAAATAGAGAGGAACTTGAAGATATATGACATAAGAATGCGGAATAAATCATGAGCAGAGATTATGTCTGTCTGCTCAACTAATTGAACTACCGCGACCGGCAAGTAAAACCGTGCATCAAAATTTAACAATATCCAATTTTTGTAACTACAAATTAAAAACTTTTAATGCCACATAAATTTCTCATACAAATTATGATTTAAACAAAATAATATAAACTATATTCAGTAACAAAAATAACCCCAACCCAAACACTAAAACCTACTCAAGGACCAATCATTAGAAATGGGTTAAAAACAAAATCGATAAGCATCCAGCCGGGTTTCTCAAACCCGCATAGCTCTTGAAGGCCTATACATAATACAATAGACTACTCAAGACCTTTTGTCTCACCGAGAGGCCCTTCTTAGTCCCCAGGTGAGACCTTTTAATTCGTAGATCTGAATCGTTAGGGTGCTTGAAATTTGTATGGTGGGTAAAAAATGTACGGAGAGAAATGTTTAAGGAGTTTTATTTTAACTATAGAATTTTTGTATTCATACAAGGCAAGTTTTATAAAAGTCATCAATTCAAGAAGTTTCAGTTCAATAGGTCACTATAATAATAGAAGGGAAGTAGGTATTTAAATTTTTATTAAAGATTACTTACTCAAAGTATTAGTTACCTTAATTGTAACTTACGATAACCTAAAAAAATAATACAAAAACATCCTCTGTTTAAAGTTTATCCTTTTGTTCAGTTATACATCCTGAAAGTATCTAACATTTAACTAAACCAATGTACAAAGCGAAACCCCTATCTAATACTAAAATGATAATGTCTTTATTAAGCCCATTGTCTCATATACTTACTATAAGCCCTTATTACGGCTAATCTACATACAATGACGTATTTGCATGATATCTCAATTCGCTAGCAATGATTTGAATAGTAAAATTTTACGCATGGCGTGTTCCACGGCGATGAGAAAGGCGAGCGAAGCGTGACTGTTGTAATAAATGTTTTGTATCAAATATGGGTGGGTTCGTGCAAAAAGTTGTCCGTATCGTTAAACTGGCTACTCACCTACCTGCAGCAGAGGCAATATTGGAATTGCACCCTTAATTTGCTCCTTAATTGTAATGTGTATAGGCAAGCAGGGGCAATTTAAAGAACAGCTGAAATTTCTCCGAGATTGTTCAAATATTGCCCCTGGGGCAGTTACGTGAGTAGCCGGCTTTAGTCGATTATGATTTTGGAAACAAAAGAATATAACAAACTGTAACTAAAAATATGTTTTGAGGTTTAAATTAAGCAATTTTAAATACTACTTACATTAAAATAACTTCGATTAACATCAAAATGACTTGGAATATATACAGTGCATAACGTAGGTATAGCGCCCGGCAAACTTCTTGGCCAAAAAGTAGCGTGGTGGGGGAAGTTTGCGCATCAAGTTTTATGACATTTTTATATGCGCAAGCTTCCCCCACCACGCTACTTTTTGGACAAAAAGTTTGCCCGGCACTGTAACTAAGTGTAGTTTATTTAAATTTACCTTCATGAAAATGAAAACCTTATACCCCAGCCACACTATGCTACTCGTCCTGCTACTCGTGCTGCCCCTCGTCCTGCTCATCGCGCTGCCGCTCGCCTCGATATTGCCGTCTGGCCACACACTGCTCTACTCGCGCGATTAATCGCGATTCGCGACGCTCTTCACTAGGGATGGGTCGTCGACGTATTTTTCATCAACGAGACTAGATAGTTAAATGTCGTTCATCAACTAGTCATTCAACTAGTTAAAATCTTCGACTAGTCCATGTGTAAAATAAATAACTATTATTAAATAAATTCTTAAAACAATAAATTCTAATCTCAATAAAACAATTAATAAATATTTATGCTTTCTTACAAAAATTATACTCCCTAAAAAAAGTATTACTAAAAAACTTATTATCGTTTGTTTTTATAGTTTAAATTCAAAACATTGATCTTGTAAACCAAAAATATTTTTTTTAAAAAACTTCAAAGAAAAGAATTTATTCTTATCAATAAGACTGTTTAGCCGTTGAATTCAACTAGTGCATTGGTGAGCGATGGACTAGTCGAATCGTTGAGTGTACATATAGACGGTTAATTTAACTAGTCCGTTGATTCCATGACGCCCATCCCTAATTCGCACTCGTATTGCCGGTCCTTTGACTCGCGCGCAAAAGCCGACAGCAGTGAGCAGGACGATGAGCACGACGAGTGGCATGACGAGTAACGTGGCCACACTACGTCCCTGCCTACTTCCCTCGTCACTTCCCATACCACTCGTCGAGTCGTGTGGCTGGGGCATTATGCCCCAGCCACACGACTCGACGAGTGAACGTGGCACTAGTTGAATTCAACGGCTAAACAGTCTTATTGATAAGAATAAATTCTTTTCTTTGAAGTTTTTTAAAAAAAATATTTTTGGTTTACAAGATCAATGTTTTGAATTTAAACTATAAAAACAAACGATAATAAGTTTTTTAGTAATACTTTTTTTAGGGAGTATAATTTTTGTAAGAAAGCATAAATATTTATTAATTGTTTTATTGAGATTAGAATTTATTGTTTTAAGAATTTATTTAATAATAGTTATTTATTTTACACATGGACTAGTCGAAGATTTTAACTAGTTGAATGACTAGTTGATGAACGACATTTAACTATCTAGTCTCGTTGATGAAAAATACGTCGACGACCCATCCCTAGTGAAGAGCGTCGCGAATCGCGATTAATCGCGCGAGTAGAGCAGTGTGTGGCCAGACGGCAATATCGAGGCGAGCGGCAGCGCGATGAGCAGGACGAGGGGCAGCACGAGTAGCAGGACGAGTAGCATAGTGTGGCTGGGGTATAAGGTTTTCATTTTCATGAAGGTAAATTTAAATAAACTACACTTAGTTACAGTGCCGGGCAAACTTTTTGTCCAAAAAGTAGCGTGGTGGGGGAAGCTTGCGCATATAAAAATGTCATAAAACTTGATGCGCAAACTTCCCCCACCACGCTACTTTTTGGCCAAGAAGTTTGCCGGGCGCTATACCTACGTTATGCACTGTATATATTCCAAGTCATTTTGATGTTAATCGAAGTTATTTTAATGTAAGTAGTATTTAAAATTGCTTAATTTAAACCTCAAAACATATTTTTAGTTACAGTTTGTTATATTCTTTTGTTTCCAAAATCATAATCGACTAAAGCCGGCTACTCACGTAACTGCCCCAGGGGCAATATTTGAACAATCTCGGAGAAATTTCAGCTGTTCTTTAAATTGCCCCTGCTTGCCTATACACATTACAATTAAGGAGCAAATTAAGGGTGCAATTCCAATATTGCCTCTGCTGCAGGTAGGTGAGTAGCCAGTTTAACGATACGGACAACTTTTTGCACGAACCCACCCATATTTGATACAAAACATTTATTACAACAGTCACGCTTCGCTCGCCTTTCTCATCGCCGTGGAACACGCCATGCGTAAAATTTTACTATTCAAATCATTGCTAGCGAATTGAGATATCATGCAAATACGTCATTGTATGTAGATTAGCCGTAATAAGGGCTTATAGTAAGTATATGAGACAATGGGCTTAATAAAGACATTATCATTTTAGTATTAGATAGGGGTTTCGCTTTGTACATTGGTTTAGTTAAATGTTAGATACTTTCAGGATGTATAACTGAACAAAAGGATAAACTTTAAACAGAGGATGTTTTTGTATTATTTTTTTAGGTTATCGTAAGTTACAATTAAGGTAACTAATACTTTGAGTAAGTAATCTTTAATAAAAATTTAAATACCTACTTCCCTTCTATTATTATAGTGACCTATTGAACTGAAACTTCTTGAATTGATGACTTTTATAAAACTTGCCTTGTATGAATACAAAAATTCTATAGTTAAAATAAAACTCCTTAAACATTTCTCTCCGTACATTTTTTACCCACCATACAAATTTCAAGCACCCTAACGATTCAGATCTACGAATTAAAAGGTCTCACCTGGGGACTAAGAAGGGCCTCTCGGTGAGACAAAAGGTCTTGAGTAGTCTATTGTATTATGTATAGGCCTTCAAGAGCTATGCGGGTTTGAGAAACCCGGCTGGATGCTTATCGATTTTGTTTTTAACCCATTTCTAATGATTGGAAAATAACTTCGATTAACATCAAAATGACTTGGAATATATACAGTGCATAACGTAGGTATAGCGCCCGGCAAACTTCTTGGCCAAAAAGTAGCGTGGTGGGGGAAGTTTGCGCATCAAGTTTTATGACATTTTTATATGCGCAAGCTTCCCCCACCACGCTACTTTTTGGACAAAAAGTTTGCCCGGCACTGTAACTAAGTGTAGTTTATTTAAATTTACCTTCATGAAAATGAAAACCTTATACCCCAGCCACACTATGCTACTCGTCCTGCTACTCGTGCTGCCCCTCGTCCTGCTCATCGCGCTGCCGCTCGCCTCGATATTGCCGTCTGGCCACACACTGCTCTACTCGCGCGATTAATCGCGATTCGCGACGCTCTTCACTAGGGATGGGTCGTCGACGTATTTTTCATCAACGAGACTAGATAGTTAAATGTCGTTCATCAACTAGTCATTCAACTAGTTAAAATCTTCGACTAGTCCATGTGTAAAATAAATAACTATTATTAAATAAATTCTTAAAACAATAAATTCTAATCTCAATAAAACAATTAATAAATATTTATGCTTTCTTACAAAAATTATACTCCCTAAAAAAAGTATTACTAAAAAACTTATTATCGTTTGTTTTTATAGTTTAAATTCAAAACATTGATCTTGTAAACCAAAAATATTTTTTTTAAAAAACTTCAAAGAAAAGAATTTATTCTTATCAATAAGACTGTTTAGCCGTTGAATTCAACTAGTGCCACGTTCACTCGTCGAGTCGTGTGGCTGGGGCATAATGCCCCAGCCACACGACTCGACGAGTGGTATGGGAAGTGACGAGGGAAGTAGGCAGGGACGTAGTGTGGCCACGTTACTCGTCATGCCACTCGTCGTGCTCATCGTCCTGCTCACTGCTGTCGGCTTTTGCGCGCGAGTCAAAGGACCGGCAATACGAGTGCGAATTAGGGATGGGCGTCATGGAATCAACGGACTAGTTAAATTAACCGTCTATATGTACACTCAACGATTCGACTAGTCCATCGCTCACCAATGCACTAGTTGAATTCAACGGCTAAACAGTCTTATTGATAAGAATAAATTCTTTTCTTTGAAGTTTGAAGTTTTTTAAAAAAAATATTTTTGGTTTACAAGACCAATGTTTTGGATTTAAACTATAAAAACAAACGATAATAAGTTTTTTAGTAATACTTTTTTTAGGGAGTATAATTTTTGTAAGAAAGCATAAATATTTATTAATTGTTTTATTGAGATTAGAATTTATTGTTTTAAGAATTTATTTAATAATAGTTATTTATTTTACACATGGACTAGTCGAAGATTTTAACTAGTTGATGAACGACATTTAACTATCTAGTCTCGTTGATGAAAAATACGTCGACGACCCATCCCTAGTGAAGAGCGTCGCGATTAATCGCGCGAGTAGAGCAGTGTGTGGCCAGACGGCAATATCGAGGCGAGCGGCAGCGCGATGAGCAGGACGAGGAGCAGCATGAGTAGCAGGACGAGTAGCATAGTGTGGCTGGGGTATTATGCTCTAAGAAGGTACCTTCGAGCAAAGCAAATTATCTATAATATAAATAAATATGATAAGAAGTAATTTTTACAAATTATTCGACAATCTCAACACTCGTGTGTTCGTAACAAACAATAGCATTGCATGCTCTTGTTCTTAACTATTGCAATAATTCCGTTGCATAACGATAATGTTTAAATGTTACTGGAACAGTTTCACAAGGCACGATTGTAATAATTTACTTTTAACGATAGCAATTCTGAAATAAAGTTGAACCAGGTTAAACTTATATAATACTAGCTTTCCGCCAGCTTCGCCCGCGCAGTCAAAGGAAAACCCGCATAGTTCCCGTTCCCTTGGGATTTTCGGAATAAAACCTATGTCCTGTCTCACGTCTCCACCTGTATCTCTACTAAATTTTATCCAAATCGGTTAAATGGATTGAAGATACCGTGAAGAATAGACTGATAGACGAATTTACTTTCCCAGTTATTACCTATGTTAAATAGTAAGGATCTAGCTAGAGTTTGGTAGTAAGGTACTACTTTACTACTTACGTACTTTTGGAACCTGTTTAAGTGTAACTTTGGTGTAGACAACAAGATTAATTGATTTTTCGAGTTTAAGATTATAATGGGCAGTAACAAAACTTCTAGCGTTCTGTTTAGTTAATCTGTTAGTTTAAATTTATTAGTTAGTTAGTTAATTTTTCAGGATTATGGCCTGTACCTTCATGGGAGACCCGTGTCCCAGCAGTGGGAACGTATATGGGCTGATGATGATGATGATGATGATTATGTGTAACACTCATTACGTAGGGCCCGGATTAATATGTATTTACATATATTTATTTGACATTGTTTTCGTAATTAATCATCGTGTCCACAGTAAATATGTTATTTAGATCGTGAAAATTCAGGTTTTATTTTCCATATTTTTCCATATTTTAAATGTAAATCCATATTCCACAAAATATCAATAAAATGTCCATATTTTTATCAGCGCTATGAGTTTTCTAAAAATTCTGGCAGATAATGGCGCTCGAGAATTCTTCAACTTCACTCAAAGAAAATTTGAAGAGTTTGAAGATTATTCAAAATATAGAAAAGAAGATTTCTGAATCGGAAAGACCCGTTGATGAAGTTGCTAGGCAAAAATTTTTTTATGTCATAGAAAAAAACAGAGGATTTCATATCCTAAAAAAAATTAACAGCATGCTGTGTGGAAGATTAAAATAAATAAATAAATAAATAAATAAATATTATATGACATTATTACACAAATCGACCTAGTCCCACAGTAAGCTCAATTAAGGCTTGTGTTGTGGGTACTAGGCGACGATAAATATAATATTTAATAAATACATATATATGTATATAGATAATAACACCCAGACCCAGGAACAAATAATTGAGTTCATCACACAAATATTTGCCCTGACCGGGGATCGAACCCGGGACCGTCGGCTCAGTAGGCAGTTACTTTACCACTGCGCCAAACACGTGATTATTTACTGCAATTCAAATGTTAGTGAATCGGAAGTTGATTATAATTGTAATTTTTTATTTTTTTCAATTTTCAAAAAACAAAAGCTTTATTAAAAATGTTGTTACTTGCTTTTTATTGTACATATTTTTTCCATATTTTAGTTTTTTCAGTCCATTTTATATTTACATATTTCGAAATTTTTAATACATATTTATCCGGGCCCTACTCATTAGTATTACACATAGAATATCTTCAATATATTATCTACTTTTTATTATTTGTCCTTTTATCAATAATTCAGCTATCGGTGATATAAATAATTCCTTCCTGTAAAATGGCCATTTTGCAACTTCATTAAATTGCTTCAAATGCAAACACAGTGTACTTAACTAAGTTATATAGTCTTGTAAACAAGTTGTTAAGTAATGTAAGTTTATTAAGATATTGCGTGGGCAATAAATCTCCAAGTTACTATCTTAAGAGGGCGTATAAAGCCAGATAATTCTACGATTAAGCCTCGCCCATTACGCGCCATGCCGCGCGCCCTCACAATACCCTCATACACCCGGCTCATCCAACGTACGTAAAGTTCATCGCACGCTAAATTATACACAATATTCTTCGCTCGTTCAACGCGTATTTTCGGTAGTTAGTAGGTATGTTGTCTAAAATCTTATCTTAATCTTATCTTAATCTTAATACTATTATAAAGGCGAAAGTTTGTATGGATGTATGGATGTATGGATGTATGGATATATGGATGTATGGATGTTTGTTACTCTTTCACGTAAAAACTACTGAACCGATTACAATGAAATTTAGCACACATATAGAGGGTAACTTGGATTAACACATAGGATAGGTTTTATCCCGGAAATCCCACGGGAACGGGAACTATGCGGGTTTTCCTTTGAAAACGCGGGCGAAGCCGCGGGCGGAAATCTAGTAATTGTATAAAACAGTGAAGTTGAAATCATCACAAATTATGTAATATGTCTTTTTATTATTATTTGTTTATAATTATTAATGATAATCTATACATATTATAAAACAGTAAAAAAACTGTCTGTATGTAATATATAAAAAAAAAACAATATTAGGGAAACAGTATAGAGCACGAATCCGTAAAAAAGTCTGTCGAAATAGCGAGTATAGATACTATTTTTAAATAAACATACGCAGTCGACGACACACATTCCTCCAGAACTTTATTTTGAGTCCATTGAATGAGTCCCTCCAAGGGGGGTCTAGAGTGCGTGAGTTAGTAACGTAAGATGTTTCTTCGGAAACATGTCAAGAGTCCCTAGGTAATAAACATACTAAAACCCCGGGCCACTAGGAGGAGCCCCGGAGTGGGGGGAGGGGGGAAATGGCTCCATTTTTTCATTTTTCGCTTAAATCTCAAAAACGGTACATGTTAGAGAAAAACTTTCAAGGAAAAATTGAAAGGCCATAAAATTATCTACAAGTTGTACCTGAATCATTTTTTTCCTATATCCTACCGTTTCTGAGTTATACGCAGTAAAACATGATTTTGGCTCAAACAATTTCAACATCAATCGATCAAAAAATATTTCTTTCTTCCAAAAAACTCAAATGTGCAACTTGTGACCAGTACTGATAGATTGCTCTTAATTAGTTCTATAATTGGTAAAATAAACACATTCCTCCATGGAAGCCTTTAGGAGGAATCGATTGTCAAAATATTATATTAGGGCAGTTTGAGTTACTGAACTTGATCTTTTTATTTTTTTCTTCCAAAAAACTCAAAAGTGCAACTTGTGACCGGTACAGATAGATTGCTCATAATTAGGTCTATCATTGCTAAAAATACCAGATGCCACCACGGAGGCGTTTACGGGGAATTGAATTTTATCAGGGTAGTTACGATACATGAACTTTTTATTTTTTTTCCTTCCAAAAAGCTCAAAAGTGCAACTTGTGACCGGTACAGATAGATTGCTCATAATTAGGTCTATCATTGATAAAAATACCAGATTCCACCATGGAGGCGTTTACGGGGAATTGAATTTTATTAGGGTAGTTAGTTAAAAAGTTCATGTACTAATAAAATTCAATACCTCCTAAAGGCCTCCATGGTGGAATCTGGTTTTTTTATCAATGATAGACCTAATTATGAGCAATCTATCGGTACCGGTCACAAGTTGCACTTTTGAGTTTTTTGGAAGAAAAAAATAAAAAGATCAAGTTCAGTAACTCAAACTATAACGTAATATAGTATTTTGACAATCGATTCCTCCTAAAGGCTTCCATGGAGGAATGTGTTTATTTTACCAATTATAGACCTAATTAAGAGCAATCTAACAGTACCAGTCACAAATTGCACTTTTGAGTTTTTTGGAAGAAAAAATAAAAAGATCAAGTTCAGTAACTCAAACTACCCTAATATAGTATTTTGAAAATCGATTCCTCCTAAAGGCTTCCATGGAGGAATGTATTTTACTAATTATAGACCTAATTAAGAGCAATCTATCAGTATCGGTCACAAGTTGCACTTTTGAGTTTTTTTGGAGAAAAAAAATAAAAAGTTCAAGTATCGTAACTACCCTAATAAAATTCAATTCCCCGTAAACGCCTCCGTGTTGGAATCTGGTATTTTTATCAATGATAGACCCAATTATGAGCAATCTATCTGTACCGGTCACAAGTTGCACTTATGAGTTTTTTGGAAGAAAAAAAATTAAAAGATCAAGTTCAGTAACTCAAACTACCATAATATAATATTTTGAAAATCGATTCCTCCTAAAGGCTTCCATGGAGGAATGTGTTTTGAGCCAAAATCATGTTTTACTGCGTATAACTCAGAAACGGTAGGATATAGGAAAAAATGATTAAGGTACAACTTGTAGATAATTTTATGGCCTTTCAACTTTTCCTTGAAAGTTTTTCTCTAACATGTACCGTTTTTGAGATTTAAGCGAAAAATGAAAAAATGGACCCATTTTCCCCCTCCCCCCACTCCGGGGCTCCTCCTAGTGGCCCGGGGTTTTAGTATGTTTATTACCTAGGGACTCTTGACATGTTTCCGAAGAAACATCTTACGTTACTAACTCACGCACTCTAGAACTTTTTATTCAATGGACTATTAGATTGTACGACATTTTTCGACTCAGCAATTATTCTAAAAATAAAAATAAAAATTATCCTTTATAAAATATTACAAAGTTCTTCGAAATTTACGTATTATTTTATCGAGAGCTGGTAACTTTAGCAGGTACCTTTCTGGAGTAGGTATTTTTTTCTGCGTGGCAATAGTCAGTAGACACAGGTAGAGAGTGAGGGTCCACATTTTCCAAATTTAAAATTGTTCTGTGAAATTAGTAAATTACTTTCAAACAGGGTCAATTAAACAAATATAAATTATTCAAAGTCAAAATAGCGAGTATAGATAGTATTTTTAAATAAACATACACAGTCGACGATACACATTCCCCCAGAAGTTTGTTTTTATCAAATTCGTTAGATTGTACAATATTTTTCGACTCTGCAATTATTCTGAAAATAAAAATAAATATTATCCTTGATTAATAAAAAAATAAAATATTATTTGAAAACTAGTTATTATTTTGTTCATATTAACAAATTTCTTCGGAATTTCTTCGAAATTTGTTGTATTATTTTATCGAGAGACGACTAAAAACATGTGATTCAACACTAGCTGATGCCCGCGACTTCGTTCGCGTGAACTTTAGACGTGAACAACTAGGAGAATTTATTTAGAGTAGGTGTAATTTATATATAATGGTATAGTTTGTTTGAGCTCCTAGGGTATGTTCCAGACCTTCGAATTTTTTAATTAAAATACCCATTAGACTGAACATTTTTTTTAAGACTTCATTCCTATAAATGTGTAGCTGGGCTCTTATGGGTCTATATCAGATGTTCCAGATCTTTGATTTTTTTTAATCAACAGAAAATTTCCATCAGACGCAACAATTTTTGTTGACGTCACTCCTATAAATGTTAGAGTGTGATCTCAGGGTCCCTCATCATACATTCTAGATCTTCGAATTTGCATATTTATATTGCCCAGATAATACCTACACAACAAAATAACTTTCATTCAAAGCCGTCCAATAGTTCCGGAGATTGGCGTGTACTGTAAACAAACAGACACATAGAGTTTTTTTAGGATTTACGGGAACAAACCTATCCAATGTCCTTTCTCAGGTCTCAAGCTATCTCTGTATCAAAGTTAGAGCTTAGAGAGCCAGACATACATACAGACAAACAGACAAAAATTCTATAAACTATGTACCTATATTTTTGGCTCCTATATCGATTGAAAATCACGCCCCAAGTAGGTATCCGTAAAAATATTCAATGTACAGTTTTGACTTTCGTACAATTTTTTTTTATACCTATGTGATTGTAATATTATTATCTAATACAGATTGTAAATATATATAATGTGTAGTTACTATTCACAACCTGTATTGGTTATTTACTGGAGCAAACATAGGAATCTACCTATAGTAATACTATAATATATATATATATATATATATATATATATATATATATATATATATATATATATATAATAATAATAATATTATAAAACATTCCCGATTTGATTGATTGCATTTGCAAGGCGACCGTAGGAATTAGGTACCTACATAACTAAGTATAAAAAGTGTCTTTGTAAATTGTAGGTACCCACTATGAATGTAGGTATCTATAAATATCGTCGCATGAATACTCAACTCGCGGAAACGAATTTACAGAATTTACACAAATAATAATATCCAAACTCGCCTGGATAAACTTTCTCAAATGAATCTATAGTTTAGGTGGTCTGTTGCGGTTCTGCATCAGGTGTTTCAGTTTTCAAAATAAATTATTATTTTATATTTCCCGGATAATATAATAGTACCTACACAACAAAATAACTTTCATTCAAATCCGTCCAGTAGTTCCGGAGATTAGCGTGTACAAACAAACAGACAAACACAGACAGTTTTTTTTATTTACGGGATAAAACTCATCCTATGACCTTTCTCAGGTCTCAAGCTATATCTGCACCAAAATTAGAGCCCAGACATACATACAGACAGACATACAAAAATTCTAAAAACTATATTTATGTATAGATATGTACTACATATTACTATGTAATACAGATTATGAATATATTATATATATACATATACATATGTATATTATAAAAAAATACCTATTCAATGTAAGTACAGTTTTGACTTTCGTACTGTTGTTTACCATTTTCAACAAATCAATATTCGGCGTAATTATAAAACACGGCGCAGCAATTTTAGCGTGGTCTACTCGTCTCAACGGAGCGATAGCGTCTGATGTATGAAATAGAATTATGTTTTTAGCTCCCGGAACGTGCGATGGAAGATGATTTCTTGCGTAATTAAAAATATAGTAAGCGCCAAAAGTGTTTTATCGTGATTAAACCAAAACTAAAAGTAATTACACAAAATGCTCTGACAAATATCTTGCAAATGTTTTAATATAATTGTTTATGAAAAAAAAATCATAATAAGTATTACCATGTCCAGTAAAAAACGTAAAAATGTGAAATTTAGAGGTAACTTCGTGAATTTTTTCTATCGAGTCAATTTCAATATTTTATGTTTTTGATCTGACAATATAATCGAAAATATCATCAAGTTTTACATATATTTTATTTTTTATATTTGGTCTTGAATATTACACGTATCAACTAAAAGTTGATTGGTGATTTGACTTTATACGCGCCCTTAAGCTTAATATTTCAGTTTTGATTTATGCTTTGAATAGAGATTAGTTTCAATTTAGATTTCCTGCTTTGTAGTAAACAAAACAGTTAATTTACGATTGCAATATATGATTTATTACTTAATAATTATTATGTTCAATTATTATAGGTTATAGGTTTCAATTATTATAGGTTATGTTTCAATTATATACAACTACTAGCGGTCCGCTCCGGCTTCGCCCGTGGTAGGTACCTACATGTTTAAACTATCCTATCTCTCAAGTTGGATCGAACTGCACACGGTGTGCGAATTTTATTATAATCGGTTAAGTGGTTTAGGAGTCCATTGAGGACAAACATTGTGACACGAGAATTTCTTATATATAAAATTCTCGTGTCACAATGTTAGTCTGCATACTCCTCCGAAACGGGTGGACCGATTCTCATGAAATTTTCTGTGCATATCGGGTAAGTCTGAGAATCGGCCAACATCTATTTTTCATATGTACCACGGGCGAAGCCGGGGCGGACCGCTAGTTATATATAAGACTATAATACCTTATAGTTATTTATGCATGATTTATTAATGATTGCCAATTTATTTAATAATTTTGTAGCGAATAATATAGGTACTATAATATGTAAAAATATACTCATTTGTAAAGCATTGGGATTTGGAATGCCATCCATACTAATATTATAAATGCGAAAGTAACTCTGTCTGTCTGTCTGTAACTCAATCACGCCTTAACTACTGAACCAATTTACATGAAATTTTGTATATAGATATTTTGATATCCGAGAAAGGACATAGGATAGGTTTTATCCCGGAAATCTTAAGGGAACGGGTTTTCCTTTGAAAACGCGGGCGAAGCCGAGGGCGGAAAGCTAGTTAAACTATAATTTTTAAATTTATCCGACGTTTCTTGGCATTAACTTGTACCTAAGGTACCTAGTAATACCTACTATACTACCTTACTACCTAGTAAATATATATTTTTTTTAATTTGGCATTCCTATAACTACCCGTAAAGTTTTAGGTACCTTCTTTCCAATTTCCACCACGTTTTCAATACATTATAATAGTCGTATATTTATTACTCTGAGTTTCGCATATTATCAATGTAAAGAAATAAAGGAAGTTTAAAATTCACTGCCACGAAGTTAGACTACGATATGCCAATTCTATGCAGAAACTTCACAGACGGCTGACGAGTTTCTAGTCTATTAATGTAGTTTTATTACGAAAATATTTGTATTTTTAAAATATTATAATAAATAATAATTATTTTTATTATAAGCCGATGTATTAACACGAATTACTGATAACTCATGTAAGATAGTGTTTTGTGGCTTCAAAATGGATGAAGCGATTTGAGTGTGGTTTTTTGAATGAGCAAATACCTAAGCTACATTTAGCAGAAGCGTATTACTATTATATATTCTGTGGCAGAAGTATGATCTGTAACCATCTATGCAAAATATCAAATATTTGGTGATATATTTCATACAATTTAATTTCGTACATTTTAATATCAGTTTTATAATTATACCGTAAATATAATTTGTACGCTCCTTGACACCACCGCTTTTTCTCATGGGTAGTTTAAAAAAAATGTTTCTTGACACCACGCCTAGCTTTTTTGTATATTATTTCAATTTTAACGGACAAATCTTGCAAATGTATCTTTAATGCAAATATGTCCTCATAAATATTGAATTTACGAATAAGTTGCCATAAATTTTGAACTCTATACACCCATATATTACAATACAAGAACTACCTTATCCAACAGTCAATATATCACTCCTATATTGCAAAATTATACCTCTTTTTAAAGTGTTAATAAATTAACTCCGACCTGCACTAGGAAGATCAATCTTGGATTATGTTCAAGCGATTTAACCGACTGTGCACTTGGATCTAGGTATGGATAATGTCTGAAATCTAACGTACTATATTATATGCATTTATTTACGTTTGGAGTGGTTAGCATACTCACAAGGAAAATACGCTTAAAATTCTCAAAAAATGACTACCTTTGACTGGCCGGTTGGCTTGGTTCGTAGTGACCCTGCCTTCCAAGTCGCTGGTCGTGGGTTCGATTCCCACCCGGGGCAAATATTTGTGTGATGAACATAGATGTTTGCTCTGTGTCTGGGTGTTAATTATCTATATAAGTATTTATTTAAAATTATATATATGTATGTTTATCAGCCATCTGGTTTCCATAACACAAGCGAAAGCTTAGTATGGGATCAGATCGTGCCGTGTGTGAAAATAGTCCTGAAATATTTATTTATTTATTTACCTATTGTCGAATAGTTTGGAATCTTCGCGGGTGTCAGTCGTCAGAGCTTCGAAATGAAAGAAAGTATTGAGATGAAGTTTTAAAATGATTAAATAATAAAGTCACTACTACTAAATGGTAGGGTAATAATTTAAAAGACTCACTTCGACATTCTTGATGCAACATGTTGCATCAAGAATGTCGAAGTGAGTCTTTTAAATTTGTCAATAGAATTTGTAATTATGTTCGTATACCTACTGCTATTCGTCATAATATCTTTTCAATTTTCATCGTCTTTTCTTCTACATTAGTCTGTAGATATAAATAGATACATATAATATGTTTTCAAATCAAATACACACAAAGGACCAAAACTACGCTTAAGTAGTTTGAACAAAACTTAAACATAATTTAAGACCCATTATAATCCTGTTGAAATTGGTTCACCCGGTTACTCAATTATTATAATAGAAACATGACACTATTTCATAATAACTAGGACTTTCATTCGGTTTTACTGTTCCTGGATACAAAGTTTTTGTCCTAATCTATCTCTAAAGCGAAATCTCATTCAGATCTGATCAGCAGTTTTTGCCTGAAAGCTTTCCCTTTAGCAAAAATATTTGATAAGTTTTAAGAAAAAGTAGTGTGTTTGATTTTATGTATTTGGCTCTACTATAGACCCGGTTAAAATTCCAGGAATTTCTATAAAACTAGCGGCCCGCCCCGACTTCGCCCGTGGTACATATGAAAAATAGATGTTGGCCGATTCTCAGACTTACCCGATATGCACAGAAAATTTCATGAGAATCGGTCCACCCGTTTCGGAGGAGTATGCAGACTAACATTGTGACACGAGAATTTTATATATAAGATAAAGGCAAATAACAGCGATTCACTTCGATGATAAATATTTAAATGTGAATGCATTGTTTGTTAACACGATTTCATTTGTGTGCCTACTTCATTTACAAATTTCATGCAAATCCGTTCAGCCGTTTGCATTACTGGGAAACAAAGATACATTCACATACCTATTAATTTCAATGTATGTATTTAGTTTATAAAATATTGTAAAAAATAGTAAATCACTGTTTATAAATAAATCCGATATTATTATATGGCATAACCATTACCTAATTCATCACAGTACAGAAATGGAATCTTTTATAAAGATAGATAGAACATTATCTTTATAAAAGAAAGCGATACGCTCCATTTCACGGCACATAGTAATGGTTTAAACAGCTTTTACAAATCTGTCCCTCAAGTTGACATTGATAAACTACTCTAGCGTGGAAAACCGCGAAACGGAATACACTTACAATTACTTTGGTGTATAAATAGGATTGTATTTATTTTATAGGGATAAGATAATTATGATACTACTAGGCGGGCGCGCGGTTTCACTCGCGAAATTACATTTTACCTATATTTCGACCCTTTAGGTGTTGAAATTGTGACAAACAGACAGAAATTAGAATAAAAAATATACCTAGATGTAAATCTATATCATACTAGCTGTTTTTTCCTGACTTTGCTCGGGTTCTACCGGTAGGTGTATTTAAAAAAAATCGATAGTCGGTGAACACTGAGCATGAAGCTGTCTAAAAGAAAAAGATTTTTAACATCAGTCGACTTATTTTTTATTTAAATCATAACAAACAAACAAATATCTCTAATATTAGTTTAATAATTAATTATACCACACGGTAAAACACAGCATAGTTATACTAATAACCAGCATCGGGTTTCGCTCGCTTCAACCACGAAATTCTGTAATGTGATCTGTGTATTTACCTACATTCCTATTTCCTATATTATAAGCTGACGTAATACCTATTGTATTTACCTACATTATTGTTGACGTAATACCTAGAATGTAAGAAGATGGATGACGATTATTGTTATGTAACATACCTATTTTGAAGTTATGTATTTTAATAGGTATTTATAATATCTAGTGTGCCACAAATATCACAAATATCGTCGATAAGGTACAGAAAATATTTTAATAGGCAGGTCATTGTTGATTTCCCCAGGTCATTGTTATCTGTGGTTATGAAAGTGCAAATCTAAGCAAGTTTAATTTATGAAGAATACATATTTTGATTTTTCAGTTAGTCTTTTTTACTATTAAATTTGAGAATTTTATATGAATCATGATTAAGTCCATACCATAATAAGGCGCCGATCACTTGACCGCTGGTCCGTTATAGATGTGGTCAGTTAATTAGACCACCGATGATGATTTGTAGCATGTAATTATAGCTAATAACTGTGAATATGCTTTTATTATTAAACTGGTAAGTTAAGGTTTTATAAGACGAGTATTTTAAGGAAGTACGGACAATCTTAATGATGGAGATAGAGTCAATCACACGCTACGTTTAACGCATTATTTTTAGGAACTAGAATTCCTTATCAGCTAAAATCCAAATCTAATGTTTTAATTTTGTTTTGTTTAGTGGGAGTCGAGCATTGCTTCGGCACGAAATGGGTCAAGCTCGCACCGGGGAAGTTACCACACCCTCACAGAAAACCGGCGTGAAATGGTGGCATATTAACAGTATGCTACCGTGTTTCGTACGGTGAGTGAGGGGTCCGGAGGCCCAAAAACAACCCCCAAATATGAACGCGGTATTATCAGGCAGAATACCCCAGGAGGGTACCGGCACCTGCGGTGCCGGAGAATCCCTCCCGCAGCGCCTGCGCTGCGGCAGCCCGTCGTATTCTGGGGCGGGCATAATTCCGCTCGGTCATGTGCCAAGGGGTTCGCAGAGCAAGCGAAGAAAATCACCCCCCTCCACTCTCACGGTGGACTTTTGTAACATCCGGGGGCTGCACACTAATTTAAACGCCGTCCACTACCATCTTGAGACGGCTAAGCCGGCCTTGCTCTTCCTGACTGAGACTCAGATATCAACTCCGGCCGACGTATCTTATCTCACATACCCTGGTTTTAAGCTGGAGCATACTTTTGCACCGCGTGCCGGGGTATGCGCATACGTTAGGGAGGATATCTGTTGTCGACGTCTTGGCACCCTTGAAGGTGAGGATCTGTCCATTATCTGGCTGCATATTGACTGCGGCGACCACCCTCGCGTCTATGCTTGCCTGTACAGATCCCACAGCGGGAATACTGGTACCGACCGTTTATTTGAGCACATCCAAGAGATGATCGACACTTTGCTTGTACAGTTCCCTTCTGCAGAGCTTGTGGTTTTAGGCGATTTCAATGCCCACCACGTTGAATGGCTCGGGTCGCGTACAACTGACCACGCGGGACGAACTGTGCACGATTTTGCTCTAGCCTATGGCCTAACACAGCTGGTTTCATCGCCTACGCGAATACCGGATGTGGAGGGCCATACTCCCTCTCTTCTGGATCTTCTGCTGACCACACACCCCGAAAACTATCAGGTCTCCGTCGTGGCCCCACTGGGGTCATCAGACCATTGCCTGATACGGAGTGTGGTGCCACTTATGGGTTCGAAACAGCAGACACCTGCAGCTCGACGCCGTGTGTGGCACTACAGGTCGGCAGACTGGGACGGAATGCGTGGTTTTTTCGCTTCCTACCCATGGGGGCCTGTTTGCTTCTCCTCGGAAGATCCCAACGCTTGTGCTGAGTCTGTCACTGACGTGGTGCTGCAGGGTATGGAACTATTTGTGCCATACTCTGTTGTGCCCGTCGGTGGCAGATCCAAGCCTTGGTTTGGACGTTCCTGTAACATGGCGTCTCGCCAGAAACAGGAACTTTTTCAAGCCTGGGTTGCAGCAACGGCGTGTCGCGATCCAAGCGTTGGTCTCATCAGGAAGAAGTACAACTCTGCCTCCAGATCCTACAAGAGAGAAATCGCTAGGGCTAAATCTAGTTACATTGGTGCACTTGGCGATAGACTGACGCGACTTCCTTCGGGAACACGGGCGTTTTGGTCCCTCGCCAAGGCCATCCAAGGTAACTTCTGTCGTTCATCCTTTCCACCTTTGCACAAGGACGAAGACTCTCTGGCCCATTCCGCTAAAGAGAAAGCCGAACTCTTGGGCGCTCTCTTTGCTAGGAACTCGACTCTTGATGACAGGGGAAAGACACCGCCGACCATCCCGCGGTGTAACCATTCAATGGCGGATATACGTTTCACACAACGTGCCGTTCGAAATGCTCTCTTTTCCCTTGACATCCATAAGTCGTCAGGGCCGGATGGAGTCTCCCCTATTGTGCTTAGGACATGTGCTCCTGAGTTGGCACCGGTTGTAACGCGTCTTTTTCGGCTTTCTTACGCCAAAGGCATTGTTCCGAATTCGTGGAAGACTGCTCTTGTCCACCCAATCCCTAAAAAAGGCGATCGCTCAAATCCGTCTAACTACAGACCGATCGCCATCACTTCTTTACTCTCCAAAATAATGGAATCCATTATTAACTGCCAGCTCATGAGGTACCTGGAGGAGAACCAGCTGTTAAGCGACCGGCAATACGGTTTCCGTAGTGGTCGCTCGACTGGTGATCTTTTGGTGTACCTCACTCACAGATGGGCGGAGGCGATTGAGAGTAAAGGGGAGGCATTGGCTGTAAGTTTGGATGTAGCGAAAGCCTTCGATCGGGTCTGGCACAAGGCACTTCTAGCGAAATTACCATCTTTCGGACTTCCTGCGAGGTTATGCGATTGGGTTGCCAGCTTCCTGGAAGAGAGGAGCATTAAGGTCGTTATCGACGGTTCTTGCTCTAAGCCTCTTTATGTGAATGCTGGTGTCCCACAAGGCTGCGTGCTATCTCCTACACTGTTTCTTCTGCATATCAATGATTTGTTACAAATCAGTAATATTCATTGCTATGCAGACGACAGTACGGGGGATGCTCTTTATCCCGGCCGTGCAAACACCTCAAAGGAAAGCCTCAATGAGAGTCGAAACAAACTTGTGTCTGAAGTCGAGTCTTCTCTCCAAGAAGTCTCGGATTGGGGCGAACTTAATCTTGTCGAGTTCAATCCCCTAAAGACACAGGTTTGCGCGTTCACCGCTAAAAAGACCCCATTTGTCGTAGAACCTCGGTTTAAGAGTACTCCCCTTAGTATATCGCCGAAAATCGGAATCCTCGGAGTTGAAATCTCGAGTGACGTTCAATTCCGCAGTCATTTGGAAGCGAAGGCTAAATTAGCCTCGAAAAAACTTGGTGTGCTCAGTAGATCGAGACAGTACTTCAAGCCGGCCCACCGACTTCAGCTGTACAAGGCTCAGGTGCGACCGCATATGGAGTACTGTTCTCATCTCTGGGCCGGAGCCCCACAGTATCAACTCCTTCCTCTTGACCGCATCCAACGTCGAGCAGCTCGAATTGTCGATGACCGTAGGCTTTCCGATAGGCTCGATCCTCTGTCAGTGCGAAGAGACGTTGCGTCTCTCTGTATACTGTACAGAATCTACTATGGGGAGTGCTCTGAGGAATTGTTCCACCTACTACCAGCCGCACAGTTCCACCACCGGACCACACGCCGTAAAAACCAGTTCCATCCGCACCATCTGGATGGTTGGCGCTCCACCACTGTCCGCTTCACCCGCAACTTCCTTCCGCGTACGGTGAAACTGTGGAACGATTTGCCACCTGCGGTGTTCCCGAACAACTACGACATTGGGGCCTTCAAGAAAAGAGCTTATTTGTCTATAAAAGGCCGGCAAAGCACCTGTAACACTCCTAGTGTTACAAGTGTTTATGGGCGGTGGTGACCACTTAACATCAGGTGGCCCATCTGCTCCTTTGCTTGCTCTGACATAAAAAAAAAAAAAAAAAAAAAAAAAAAAAAATAATAATTGAAAATAATTTAACTGTACTTTAGAGCTGTCACTATAAAAAAAGCGTCCAAATAAGAGCATTATTAAGTTTAAATAATCGTTTAATATTAGAATAAAGAATGTAGGTACAATATTGTTATAATTTCGTGTTTGAACTAAGTCCTAAAAACACCTTCAATAAAACCGGCCAAGTGCGAGTCGGGCTCGCGCACAAAGGGTTCCGTAGCAGCAAATATAATAAATTACAGTTAAATCAACCTATCTCAAAAACTATAAGAGATACTTTGATCAAACCAAAAATCGTTGAAAGAGTTAATTAGCATGCATCACCTCTATTTTTTTTAGAATTTTATACCCCGTAGTTATAAAAATAGAGGGGGGGGGACATACTTTTTACGACTTTGAGAGCTGATATCTCAAAAACCGTTCACTTTAAGAAAAATGTTTTTTAGAAAACTTTATATCATTTTAAAAGACCTTTCCATTGATACCCCACACGGGTATGTACATCGAAAAAAAAATTTCATCCCTCAGTTACATGTATGGGGGGCCCCACCCCCAATTCTTTTTTTTACTATTTAGTGTCATATTTTTGTAGCGGTTCATACAACACATATTCCCATCAAATTTCATCACTGTAGTACTTATAGTTTCCGAATAAATCGGCTGTGACAGACGGACAGACGGACAGACGGACAGACGGAC
Organism: Colias eurytheme; assembly: GCF_061535395.1. Classification (NCBI taxonomy): domain Eukaryota; kingdom Metazoa; phylum Arthropoda; class Insecta; order Lepidoptera; family Pieridae; genus Colias; species Colias eurytheme. Next base: position 8,337,764 of record NC_142997.1, on the reverse strand, counting down.
ATGACGAAACTATAAGGGTTCCGTTTTTGCCATTTTGGCTACGGAACCCTAAAAACGGCACATTATAACTATTTCCACCCCAATACCCAAAAAACGGCAATTATCAAAACATCGACACCGTCGCCCATCACTATCGATACCGCCTCCCGCCAATCAATTCCATACACGTCCACCTGATTAGTGATGCACCGGTTATCGAGAAACTCGATATCGACTGCGGTGTCGACGATTTGACGTATAATGTTTGCATGTAATATTTACGTCTGATTACACTCGCTAACGGGCGCAACAAATTGAAGATTCAACGATTTAATTGGATTTGATGGGTATAAGTAATTCAACACCAAGTATTTTTTGTTAGATTCCACCCGTCAGAATGGATTTTATTTATTTTTTGACCTTCTTGGTAAAAGTGAAGTAATATGTTTCTGAAGATACTTTTTTTCGGGTTGAAATAACGCAGCTCCTATTTTTGTCGATTCTACTTCTTCTTCTTGTCTTAATTAATTGGGTCGATCAACTTTTAATGGTCCGACGGTACACGCATCATGTCCCTGAACGATAATTAATAAACATGAAATCATAAAGAGTTAAATTGGTTTTAATTATATTCTTTTTAATATTTTCTAACATTATTGTAAACAATATTTTACTTATTGCACGCCTCATAAGCGAAGCGTTGAGGTGGGTACTACTGTCACTTCGCGTAAAACATCTGATTTTTCAAACTTAAAATGTCTTTATGTATCATACATTGCACTTGTAAGATAATAGACATACACACACATATTAAGAAAAAACACTATTTTTAACGTTCATGATATTTTTGATGTCATTTTTGTTATTTAAACTAGTTAGTCTAAGTAGTCATGGGCAGCCGCAGCCTGCCCATGACTGCACTATAGAGATACAGCCCTGGGCAGTCCGCGGCCAATGTAGGACTATTGCAGAAAAATGGAAATGAACAAAACTGGGTTATGGAAGGGGGTGTTAGATGGACTGGTATATTGGTTCTATGGGGACTATGGACGTCTGCCTTTTCAATATTAAAAATTGAAAATTTATTATTTATTTTATTTCTTGTCTTAATTAATGGCTCCACCCAATAATTATCGATTCTATCAATTGTCATTATTTACAAATGACGGTCTATTGAAAGATTATTTCGATATTACAAAGAAATATACAATAATTTAAACCATCAATGAAAAGACATTTCAAAAGTGAACAACATAGTGTAGCGTTATATTTACGTAAGTTACGACCAATCTAATGTTCAAAATTTCTATTGCATTACAAATGAACGGCCATAATTCTTCAAATCAGATAAAAGTTCGAGCGAGATTGTAGCTTCATTGAAAAATGTTAAGTTTATCTTAAAAAATTAGATGCAAGATAGACAATCACTTTAGTTAGAAAGGAATAGATATCAATTTTTCGTTTTGATTGTTGCGGACTATTTAAAATATTCATCAAAGGCACAAAAGATTTTACTTGTTTACATACCTATATCTTATACCTACCTCATTAAAATTCGCAAAGGATTTTACCTAACCTCTTTGTGTTGTAGTGATTATTTAATTCAGTAACCTAAATTTTGAAGGAAGAATCTTAGACTAAAAAATATTGGATTTCGAATACTTAAACATAATAAAACCAGTTAAATAAATCATCAGGTTCATTTCCCACAAGGGGCTATAATATAATATCAACAGTCTCCAAAATCGGTGGGTGGTCATCTTGCTCCGGAAGTTATCTATAAAATAAATAAAACAAACTGATAACAAATTGATAAGATTTAGATAAATTATCGAATGTATCACAAAACAAATTATTCAGAGATATGGGCAAGAGAGATGAGTTTTATATCTTTTACATAGTACGTCATTTATAAATCTATATCTGACTTGATCGTAATATTACTGTGTATTTCAATATCTATTGTGGATATAAATAGGCCAAACGACAATTAATTATTTCTTGTACGTACTCTTTTAAGAAACTACCGCGTTCAAAATTAATATTTTGACAGTTACCTATATAGTTACTCCAATTTTATCATAATCATAGCATCATAATATAAAGTTACATAGTCCAATTACTCAATGTTTCATTTGACCTTATTACCTACCTTAGACCTACATAATGTTTTTGATCAAAAATTGTCGTCATGTTATAAGCAATCACCTGATAAATCTGTATTATATCTACAGACTTTAAAATCTACATCAAATAAGTATGCTAATTAACTGACAAGTTCTTCAAATCTTTAAACCGATTGTTTATCATGAACTTGATTATACACAGACTAATCATGGGCGACAGGCGCCTTAATACATTTCCGTTCAGAAAACAATCATACCTACAACAAACATTACTTTTGTAATTATAATATGTTTGTCTGCGAATGCGTAGGATGGACATATTGTATCTATGCATTAATTTCTTTAATGGTTACCATCCTGTTGTAGTATCGTGTACAATTATTATAGTATCAAGTTGTATTGTGACAGTTTAATTGCTGTAGTCTGATGCTTATGATAAAAGAGCTGTGTGTGAATAATGCTGTACTCGTATGTTTTTGATCAAAGAGTTGTGTGTGAAATAGTTGTGTTCAAAATATTAGTAAAACGCACTTTGATCAGAAAGATTAGTATCATCAGTGATTTACACATGTGTTTGTACCTATATATAGTATGATGAATTTTTTGCAGACATAAAAAAAATCAGAAAGGACCTGTAATTTCGGAATTTCTTTTATTACATACATCCTTAAAGAAATATCTTAAAATCGTATCCAAAAACAAACTACTATTCTCCTTTTGATTTTCTTGTTGTTAACTTTACTAATAAGAACAATTTTGTCAACAGGCACAAAAGAAAAGTCACCAATCTGTTGCCTTCAAAGTCGACAGCGCCGAGTCAAAGTTCAGGGTCGCAGAGACGAGTTCCACCACCAGCACCATTGTACGAGGATCTGCAGGACCTGCCTCGGAGACCACCCTTACCGCAAAGGCCTGACATAGAACCCCAGCTTGAGGTAAATATTAATCTTGATAGACTATACCTATATTATTTTTTGTTACGGACAATGTTCTTTTCACGAATATCCTGATATTGTTGAATATTATTTTCATATCGTATTTGGGTATAACCGCGAAAAATTGTACCGTTACATTCATGACATCATAACAAACGTTACATACATGACTGAATGTTACTTACATGACCATTATAAAGCTTAGTACATATATCAGTTATCTTTTCTTCCTAGCATTAAAAAGTTAACGTCGACACGGTGTCTTACACTCACACGACAGGAAAAAATGGAGATATATAGGTAGGTAAAACCAATTCATATCATAAAATAATGAATTAAAACAAAAAGATGCATAAATCAAAATTGTATTGAAAAAAATTGATATTTTTTCCGCTTTTTATTCCTTTCTGCATTTTTCGTTTGTAGTTCTTTATATTTCTCGGGATTTTGAACTTGTAACTTCTCTCGATATTTTTTTGCCTTTCGGCATTCGTCAACGCCATCTGTAATTTGATTTTCTCATTTGAAAAAATAATTAATAATATATATATAATCCAATGATATCTTGCACATCAAAATCCGTTCAGCCATTTAGATTTGAAAATATTATCGTCCTTTTTTCGCGCAATTTTTTAATAGACCTATGTGTTCTAAGCCTAACAATATGTCATGACTGTAACGTAACACATTTCGTTACACATCGTTACAATCATGACAAAAAATGCGGGCGACATAACCTTAAATTAAAATTACTACTCGATTGTGAATGCTAAGAACCACGAAGTAGTCTGATTCTTTAGTTTTATAGTAAACCTACGTAAAGATTTATAATAATAAGACAGAATATATATACTTACCTCGCAATCGAACACTTTAAATACCCTTTTTTCGAGCGACAAATCTCACATCTACACAAAACACCATTTCTCTCAAAGAAAAAATGGCTGCTTTTGTTTTTTAAATTTTGCCAGCATGCCAAATAGTGTTGCCACTCAATAAAATAAGAGAAGGATTCTGATAATTCTTATAGTATGGCAGTTAGAGACGTTACATACGTGACGTTACACACGTATAAAAAAAGTGGACAGTTTTTTAAATAATAATAAAAAAAAGATTAAGGCCTTGTGCATTAAAAGATTTTTATGTACATGTTGAATAAGAACCGAATAACTTAAATTTTTCATAAAAATGCGAGTCAGTCATACCATTTCGTAGGGGTTATCAGTTTTTGTCACAAGGGTGTTAGGTGGACAAATATTTTTTATATGGACAGAAAAGTGGAGCCAGTAAAAAAAATATAAAATAAAATATTTCTGCAAGAGATAGATTGAGTTTTATGAAATAATCTAAAAGAACACAAGCATACCTTTTATTACATATCTAACAAAACACTTGTTGTCAAAAAACGTTGATGCCATATGAGAAATAAAATGGGAACATTGAAAAAATAATTCATGTACAATTTTTCGCGGTTTTACCCGTTTATGATTGATAAAAGGTTTCGCAACAGTTGAAGACGTAGTTACAGTTAAAAAAATTGTATAATGAAATTATTTAAAATAATTCTTCGTATGTAACTATACACATCATTAATCATCTAAATAGTTTCTTTTCAGTTTCAGTTAAGCAAAGTTACACTTTGTGTGAATAACTGAATTAAAGTTTAAAAAAAAGTAACTTTAAACTTTAAATTCTATAAAAGTTGTTATGCTCTACATATTTGAATAATCTTATTAACATGTTCCTTTCCATTTACAGATGGTAGAAACAAAACGACCGAACTGCCAAGGGCGCGTGTTCGTTTGCGGCACGGGCGGGTCATGGCGGGGTGGTAACCCGTGTGGAAACGCATGCAATGCACCAGTCTATGAAGAGCTCCCGCACAGATCTGATGACTCTGTCCACAGTGATGATCATTTCGCGGAAGACGAGCTAAGTCTGGTCGGCGATGTGCTGCCCTGTCGAACGTGTTCTCGACCACCACCACAGTCCTTGCCCCATCGGCCAAGGCAGCATCGGTTGGATCGACGACCGAAGTCTCTAGAAAGACGGCGGGCGCACAGGATTCCAAGACACGTACACCCGCCGGATCCATCAGAGTTCCATGAAGGAGTACTTCTAGATGCCTTGTTACGACTGTATCCTCAAGTTGGTACGGTGGGTGCAAGGCCGGCTGGTCCGATGCCTATGAGCGCTGGTGGTGCCTGGCCTGGTGGTGAACTGCCCGGGATAGCTTGCTGGAGAGGGCCAAGAGCGTCTCCGAAACCGCCAAGCGGAGATTCCTCGTTCGGTTCCGACTCCGGCTACAGTAACAATACTTGTGGAACGTGCGGCACCAGAGCCTCCTCTAGACATCGTTTATCAGCTGAAATACCTTTATCATGAGGTGCGAGCTTGGACTTTAATGGTCGAGTGCCATAAACCTGTTCGAATTCATAAGCATTTATTAGTTATATTCCTCACGGCCTATTTCTAACGACGGCCTCAGCCTTCTTCGATAATAGTGATATGTCCTTTAAGACTTTCCTTGTAGTGTGACAGTTTCTATGGATTTGTACAAAAGAGGTATTAATTAAGTAGGACCCTTCCTGTGCTGTTCTTCGACTAGAGTCCTTGTTAAAATTATTTACGTTTTAGATATTTTTGTACAAATATTATGTCTCCCTAAATACGATAGATATAGTTTCGTCCTTTAAGTAATTTCGAGCTAGTCCTAAATTTATTGCAATGATTATAAAATTATTAAAATTTAATTTTATGTGAAGCGAATGAAATAACGGTTATATTGATTCACGGGATTTGTAGATATTGTATAAAAGTAGATGATAATTAAGTTAGAATAGCGAGTTGAATTTTATAATCATATCACGTTTAAATATGTCGCATAAATCACGATTTCCTTTCGAATACTTCCTATCAACGTAGGTATTTCTATCACTGGTGCTAAAAGCATAATGTTTGTAATTGTTTAATTCTGCCGTTCCAAAATTATAGTTACTACAATACGAATAAAGTACATTTTTTTATAAACTGCACAGTATGTATAACGAAAATAAATAGCTTGATCGTAGCTAATTTAAATTTATATTGCTCTATCGAAAGCCTAGCCGAGTTTTAATTTTCGACGAAAAACAATGTTTTTCTGTCCTAAAAATGTAAAAAATGTGAAATTATTTTATAATGTATAATTATTATCCAAAATTATTGTTCTTGTTTTCTGTTTATATTTAATTTAAGCGATATTTATTTTTATATTATTGTTTGGAATTGTAAATTTTCGCATTATCATTATTGTATGGGGCAACACTGTCCCGTTTATCAGAAGAACACAATAAATGAAAAATAAATACATTTTTGAAGAACTTATGCATTTTATTTCACTAATTTTCATCGTTGAATTGAATGACACTACAACATGAGATGAGGGTCAGTTTTCAAACAAAGGGCATTGAATTTTATTTATAAAGGTTTTTCAAATAAAAATACATACATATTTGAATTATAGTTCTGAGTGCATTTATTAGAATTGTATTTATATTGAAATCTGAATTCAAATTGAAGGAAATTATTTAGTCATATTATGGTTATTAAATAATTATTTGTAGCTCAAACAATTTTTAATAAGCAATCCCTCATAATTGCATACATACATTAATTATTTTTGCTTCATTTTCTTAATGTGTTAAATAAAATGTTTGAGTTTTAGTTTAATATGAATTTTAACCACAAGCCTTATTCTGCCTAAGTCTATATGAAAAATGATTCGAATTCATGCTTATTTTCTATAGTTGGTACCATGTTGATACGATATTTATGAATATTGAAACTACCCTCATGCATGTATCTCATAAATTAGAAGGTAAAGCAGGGTGAATGACACAGAGAGATTTCAAGTACTAAGGGAGGAATTAGCCGAACCCTCTTAGCCCTCCTTAAGAGGACATTGACCTTGACTTTTAAACAATATTTTAAAAAAGATATCTTGTTACGAACGATTATTATCGTAGTAAAATTATTACTTTGTTAATAAATTTTAGAAGCATTTTGATGGTCGTTTTACAAACTTATAATTGAATGGGACGTTAGATTAATATGTGAGAGAATCATAACAGAGTAGTTGTTATGTGGCTATACCTTCCTATTATAATGTACTCTATTGTGTACAACATAATGTCGATATTGAATTGATATGAAATGCATGGGCTTACGGGCCATGCTATGGTTTATATTCCTTGAGTCAGTAGCTCGATGATATAGTCTCGGTACTACCATCGACCGCGCAAGGTGTGCGCACTGAGTCATTATTTAATATTATTTCACATATCTACCAAATTATAATTAATTATGGAGAGTTATTTAAATTCTCCGACAGCAGCGGTGGGATCGGCACTTATTACCCCCGATTCCAATACGAATAAGACTTTGTTAAACGGTGCAAATCTGCAAGTGAGTGAAACGAGTGATAGTGTTAGTGAGATTCAAGAAGATATAGCTAGTGTTAATGAGGTTCGAGAAGAACCACAGTTTCCTCCAATAAATCATGAGAATGTTAGCACGACAACGACAATGTTGTGTGTGGGTTTCGCAATCATCATGTCGTGCGCATCCCTGTTAAAAGAAATGGCAGATACACTTTCCCGAAACGAAACATTTTGTTTCCGGGTCTAACGCATAATTAAGGAAGGTAAACTATAATGATGTTTACATACCGATGTACGACCCGAATGATAGCGAGTTTACGGCAGCATAATGGTGTAACGAAAATACCTTTTTCGAGATATGGTATGGTAAAAAAGTGATCGAGTTTCAACATACATCGAGTGCTCCACTACAAAGTTGGTGCTAACCGACCGGCTGCGAACGGGCTGGAACTACACGAATATAGTAAATTCGTGGTAGAAGGTATTGCAGATGACCAGGTATGATCTGATTTATTATGATACACGCCGATTGATTTTGTGGGTCTTGATAGACATTTTGGCACAAATCAATTAAAGTGTCGCATGTTGCAAATTGTTTGCTATAACTGTGTGTTCACATGTCATTACAAACGTGACGGTAAATCTCGCCTATGAAACAAAATCAGTTAGTTTAATCATTAAGAATAACAAAGGTCCGTTGAATATTTAAGAAATAGTACAACAACGCACTTATAGTCATAAATTTGGTCACATAGAAGAGGTTTGTTTTTCTAAGCAACGGGCGGCACGCTCTTTAAGAAACAATACCCTTTTAATGTGTGTTTACAGCACGATACCCTGCTTACAGTCACAGATGTTGCCGGCGTTAAGTTCAAGTGCCTTATTGACAGCGCGCGGGTCCGATTGTTTTTTTTTCCTTTGTAAAAGGATAGCCGCTGATAACATGACCAGGCCTCTAGAGTTTGTATACACTCGCGTAACAAGAATTGGCACTGTATCAACCTATTCATTCGCCCGTACAACATTATACCTATAACTGTTAATGATGTAAATATTATGAGCTTTGGTTGTTGTAGACTTTCGAGTACTTTCGGGGATGAAGTAACAGGTTGAGATGTTTTTACTAGAGCCGGACGTAGTTTGATTATGAATAACAATGGGAGTCAAATTATTCGTGAATTTAAAATAAAAAATATTTGTTTTTGCGGACAATAATATTGAATTTATAGACGCGGATTCCAATGATTTTAATTATGTTCATCCTGTGTGATCCATCATTGAAAGTAAAGCACGAATTTTGTGAAATGGAAATAAGACTTGTGAATACAACACTAGCACAATCTATAGTTCTTTCAACGTTTATAAGGCTTTGTAATGCCCTTGTTGTTAACCAAGGACTAGATAAATTATGTGACTTCATAGCTACTTTTTATATTCAACGATGTTCTCGAGTTTTCAAAATTATAAGAGGTTACATTCTTTTGTTTAAGAAGAGTATTGAAAGTCTCACTTGCTCAGAGTTTTCATTTAATTGGAATAAATGCAAGTTGCTGTTGCAACATTGAATAGGTATTCACAACAAGGTTTCATAACATCGAACGGTAGCTTCGTCAGATAAATAAGAGATATTTATTCGTGAGGTATTGTAGAGAGATTACTCCTAGCTTTTCTTAAGTCTTAGCCCCTATTGTATGAAATAAATAAAAAAGACGTAAAGTAGGATTAGTGCACTTCGCATACGGACACCCACCTGCGGAGAAATTAACAAAACAAAAAATAATGACGTCTGCTTCTTTATTAACGATTTTCGGACAAATCTCGTTGTTGAAGTACACACAGATTCCTGTTCAATAGATTATTATGGTTCAGTTTTCCTACAAGAAAGTAATGATCAACTTAAAAATCGAATATTATAACCAAAGAATCACTGACACAGAAAGTTGTTATCATAGTTATTGAATAGAGTTAAAGGTTTAAGAAGACCTCAAGCATAATCAATTATTAAGCGTTAACATTTTAACAGACTAAAATAGCCTCAAAAAGGCCTCAAAGCATCATGTCATAAGAAAAAGATTTTCTCCTCGTGTTCATAGATTTCGATGTTGGTACCTACGCAAGGGTGCAAGAATACCGCATGTAGATTTTATTAGTAGAAACAAATTGTCTCCACATAATGTTCAATTCGGGCAAAAATAGTAAAGATTCGCGACATGTGCGATGAAATGGCATTATTGATTTAAGTTTAAGGTTGTCACATACGATAAAAAAAATGCCTGCTATATAAACTTCTTGTTTTGTTAGGTGCAAATGAAGTGTTATCATTCGTTTATTGATACAATCATTTCATGATTATTTGAAACATTTAAGTTTGGAAATCCTGCAAAAATTTAGTGTAATTTCGTTAGAACGTACATTGATCGTTTTAACATCGCAAAGTTAATAAAAGGCCCTCTAGAGCTGGACAGTCGACTTAACATCCGATAGAAAATGTGTCAGAGCCACTTCATACATTACAATCGATACGAATGGCACTTACGAGTTTAAGAAATGCGCATTGGTAATTGTTGACGCATTTACTGGTAAATAAAAAAAAAGAGCATGTTAAGCGCTGTGATTTTGAGTTTTACAAAATTACAAGCGGGATGAGTTGCGCTAACGGGTTATTTTAAAAGGTTTATGTCTGTTCTTAAGTTCATTGTTTCATTATCGCTGAAAATCATGAACGTAGATATTGGCATTCTACAATTATTGGCAAAATTAAACTTACTTTGAATTGTATTGTATGAAAGAAACGCACAGCACAGGCGACAGCCCATTGCAATTGTCTATAGGCTGCAAGTCCACCGCGTAATAATGTTTTAGTACGAGTGTCAACGCTTTAGTAGTTAACCTATTTGAAATTAGAAATAACGCAAAAGTCAGGATGGACGAGCATTTGAACGTCTATAAGGTTCGTATTGAAAAAAAAAAAGGCATTCTGTTTAATGTTGATATTGTGTTAGTAAGAAAGAAAAGCCGATTGTAACATCAATATTATTTTACTTGTTTTGGCGGTCATTTATGATTATTGAATTGTCTCAAGGTAGACTATGAAAATGTGATATCGTCGGTAGTGGTAAATGGATGATGGAAGTCGGTGTGACTTTAGAACCTGGTTCAGTCCTCGTAATTTAATTATTAGCTGTTAATCTGCCCCGTAAAGTGTTCTTATTATACCTAGCATACATCAAGGTATAAGTGCAAGGTGGTTTTGTGTATTCCTGTAAATACACTAGATATGTCACAGGACGACGATTTGATGGCGTGTCATACGATGTAAATTACTAAGTTAGGAGAAAAGTTCTCCAGTCCATACAAAATAATCTCAACTTTGCGATAACGAGAGGTATCGAATCGAGCCTCAAACTGGAGGTCATGCTCAGTACATATTTGTGTCAAGAACTTCCAAATTTATCTAAGCAGTTGGAAAGTGAGCCAATGAATAAAAATGTATTCCATAAAAGTTACTCCTTACTTCCAGTAATTTGCAAGTTGCCTGGCAGAGATTGCTGTGTAGCAATAAGGCCGCATATTGTGCAAAATATTTTTACTTTATAAGTTTGTACTAGATTTTCTTACATTGTTTTGTACAATAAAGTATTGTAAAAAATAAATACTTCGTATAATTTTATTTTTGTTTTATTTTATTATTTTACCTATTTACTTCCTCGGTTGTTACATAGTTCCGTATAGTTAATCTAAGTAATACACAAAAGTTTCATAACACACATGCACACCACACTTTAATAGCTCAATAATAGCTCTGTGTTTGACAAAGCAAGGCGTATGTCATATTGTACATTGGAAGCTCCGCGCTTCGTGTAGTTGTGGGTAGCGCTTGCGCTCCTTGTGATCACAGTACATGGCAGGCTCCGCGCTGCATGTAGTTCCAGATGTTATGGGTAGCATTGCGCTCCTTGTGATAACAGTACATGGCAGGCTCCGCGCTGCATGTAGTTCCAGATGTTATGGGTAGCATTGCGCTCCTTGTGATAACAGTACATGGCAGGCTCCGCGCTGCATGTAGTTCCAGATGTTATGGGTAGCATTGCGCTCCTTGTGATAACAGTACATGGCAGGCTCCGCGCTGCATGTAGTTCCAGATGTTATGGGTAGCATTGCGCTCCTTGTGATAACAGTACATGGCAGGCTCCGCGCTGCATGTAGTTCCAGATGTTATGGGTAGCATTGCGCTCCTTGTGATAACAGTACATGGCAGGCTCCGCGCTGCATGTAGTTCCAGATGTTATGGGTAGCATTGCGCTCCTTGTGATAACAGTACATGGCAGGCTCCGCGCTGCATGTAGTTCCAGTTGTTGTGGGTAGCTTCAAGCTCCTTGTAGTCACAGTACATATGAGGCTCCGCGCTGTATGTAGTTCCAGATTTTGTGCGAAGCATTGCGCTTGATGTGACTACAGTACATGTCAGGCTCCGCGCTGCATGTAGTTCCAGTATTTGTTCAGAGCTCTACACTTACAATATAATACACACACACACAATACATTCAAAGCTTCGCCTTTAGGGGACAGTAGCAGTTGTTGATATCACCGATGATGACGATGATGAGTAATAATTAAAGAGTCGGTGTGTAAAGTTACAAACCGGGAAGGGAAAAGAGTTTGAATACAACAAATGAAATACGACGCAGAAGTAATCTCGCAAAATTACTTGTCGAATTGTTCGCGCGAGAACGCGCTCGTTGTCAGAATGGCCGTGTGAGAGAATCATAACAGAGTAGTTGTTATGTGGCTATACCTTCCTATTATAATGTACTCTATTGTGTACAACATAATGTCGATATTGAATTGATATGAAATGCATGGGCTTACGGGCCATGCTATGGTTTATATTCCTTGAGTCAGTAGCTCGATGATATAGTCTCGGTACTACCATCGACCGCGCAAGGTGTGCGCACTGAGTCATTATTTAATATTATTTCACATATCTACCAAATTATAATTAATTATGGAGAGTTATTTAAATTCTCCGACAAATATTTAGTTTTTTTTTTTATAAATTAGGTCGTTTACTTAAAAGTGTTCATTACATTTTACTGTTTGAGGCTTAGTAAGTATACCTAGCTACCTCACTTCATCTTAAAAGAGATAGATCCTATTAAATTTATCAAATACACATTTTTCTCAATTATATTCAACTCGATAAAATTTAGTGATTATAATATTATAATGATATTATAATTCACGCTAATATTACCTAGATTCAAAATTAAATGCCACGCACCTCTATTTTTTTGCAAAATAACTAATTTCCCAATATCCGCTGCTATTCCATATATGTAGTTACTAGAATATCATTCTAAAGTAAATGTTAAAACAATATATGTATATGGGTTATGCATCTCTCAGATAATTTCTACTAACTGAATATAGCAGTGCTTAGCATTATTTTATATAATTAAACCTATCCACTAATATTATACATAATTGAAAATTTGTGAATACAGAGTAATGTTTGTTTCTCTTCTATTCTAAAACTGTTGAACTAATATGCACGAAATAAAGATATATAGTAGATACGAACACAGCTTAGGCGATCTTCACACTGCCCCGCACCACGCTGCATGTTGCGTGACTGCGTGTTTAACGTTACTTGTAAGTATCTCCGTTTGTATAGAAAACACGCACAGTCCAACACACTGAAAATGCAACCACGCGCGTACATGCGGATCACGCGCATACACGCGGAGAAACATGCATCCCCGCGCGTAGGTGCGGGGCGAGACGCAAGGTATGGCACACCGAATCCCGCAGTGCCGCGCGTCGTGATGCTCAGTATTGCACGACCACCACAGAGAACGACGAATAAATGAGAGCCGCCGTGCGTGAATCTACAAACGCATCTACGCGCGTGAGTGCGCAAAAAATCCGCACGATGATGCAGATCTGCACTCCCGCAGGAACGCGCGTAGGTGCTTCGACACGCAACATGCAGCATGATGCGGGGCAGTGTGAAGATCGCCTTATTATAATCTCTTTTAGCACAGATTCTACAAGTACCTACCACGTGTCTAAAACTGCAAACCAGCTTGTAAAATACCACAAAACTTTTAAAACATTTATGTTTAAACGCTTACAAAGTAGGTAGTCCATATATCTCCCGGATAATTTTTCCAAGCTCGTAGTCAGATAGCGAAGCTAAGTGAGATCTTAATAATGGACCACCGCCTTTCTTCCGCCGAGACAAATACAAATAGACTTGTTTAGTACCGTCAGCAAAAAGTCTTTGTGACTCACTTTATTACCTACACTTTATTACGTATTTTGTCTTTATTTAAATAGTGTCGGAGATTTTGTAGTGTCAATAATTTGAATGCATTTTATACATTTGTTATGGCTACTTTTTTACAAATGAAACATATATTTTGTAAATAATTTTATGCTCTACAAATTTTATCATATTATGTTAGCATAATTCTAAAGCTTTTCCCTGTACTTTCTTATTCTCTCTCTTGTACACTCTTCTTATGTATAATGTTTATAGTTTGCGGAGTTATTTATTATCTAGTTTATGATGTATATTACGAGATTTTTTGAGACAACTTTAAGGGCGCCACTATGAAGGTATGCATGAAAACGAGATTGATTGCTAATAGTAGGGGAGCCCAGGATGCTAAATGTGGATTTACTCGAGCGTCACGGGAACCTATTAGAATTGGTAGATTAGACCATAGCGAGAAAAAAAGGTCCTATAATGTTTTCACTTTTAGCGGTGGGGAAGGGTTTTTTGATTTTTTTTAATTTAAAAAAGAAAAAAATTGGCTTGGAAATACTCAAGCGCGTTAGATATTGATATTTTGCATGCTCCAGGACGTCACTGAAAAAAAGTATACGTTAATCTAACGATTTAAGTGGCGATTTAATCGCTATGAAGAAAGGGTAAAAAATTTAAGTAATATTATTCGAGCGCGTCAGATTAATATATGGGGGGGTTAATTACAATATAAGAAGTCCCCATTTCGCTAATCTGACGATTCGAGCTCAACCTTAGGAAATTATGGATTATTCAAATTTTCCAGCGGGGCCCCTGAGCGCACCCACCAACCATAACTGCTCATATTGACTAGAGGTACTAATGAATAGCTAAGGTACCGTCCCTTATAGTAATCTGACGCGCTCGAGTAAATCCCAAAATCCCCTCTTGGGCTCCCCTACTATAATGTTAGCTTTTGAACTACCTACGTGTTGTTAAAATATCGTCCAAATTAATTCATTCGTTTTATGAGTAAGACTACTGAACACACTAGAGATATCAAATCAAAATTACTGTAAAATCCTTTACTTTAAAATATTAATAAGTATTCTTATTTTAATATTGGCGGTCAACTTATAAAACCTAATTTACATTTTCATTTGACCACTTATTGTATTAACTTAGTACTGAATAAAATCTCACCGATTTTATTTTATTATTTATAAACATTATTAACAAATTACGGGCACAATTAATCATTTTACACCACAACCAATTAACTCAATAACACGATTTAATTCCCGCTAGTTATTCTGTAATCCATTGCAACCATTATTATTGAATATTCATTTAATTCTCTTTAACGTATCTACACTGAAATGCTTTTATTTTGAAGCCATTAAAATTGTGTTGAATGCAAACATCATTGTGTTATAATGGAGATTTTGAGATTTTGTAATATATATAACCTGTATTGTCTTATGTGTTTGTTCTAGCCGCTCCAAGTTGATCAAAATTTCTGCATTTTCCCACTCAGTTCCAAATGTTAAATGTCACAACCGAACAAGTCTAACTGGCTGAAATTTGAGTCCTGTCTCTCCCATATATACTGGACATTGGCGAAGTCCCTTTTTATTGGGTGGAGCCATTAATTAAGAGAAGAAGAAGAAGAAGGAGATTTGTACTGATATAAATTAATGTTTAGGTATTACTTAAAATACCTATATAAATTTGACTACAACTTTCTACAGTTTTAACATTGAAAATTGAAAACGGTTTTTTATTGTGCATCATCGATAGGTACTGATTATTAGTATTAACTTATAATATTATTTAATATTTTATAATAATTACTTGAAACGACATCACGATTTTTTGTTACACACTTTTACCAAAACGATGTCGTTCTTTTTATCCTATCCTACTAATCCTATCCTATCCTATCCTACTAAAATCCTATAAATGCGAAAGTTTGTGAGGATGCGTGTGTGTTTGTTATTCTTTCATGCAAATTCTACTGAACCGATTACAATGAAATTTAGCACACATATAGATAGGTTTTATCCCGGAAATCCCACGGTAACGGGAACTATGCGGCTTTCCTTTTAAAAAGCGGGCGAAGCCGCGGCTGGAAAGCTAGTTTATCATATTTTAACAATGTAACAATAAATAAAATGGATTCCCAGACATAAAAGAAAAGAAAATATTACACCAATAAATATTAAACGATACAAACCGACTAGGATACCAACAGCTATTTATACTAATTCCGTAATTAATAAAGATTGTATTGCAAACCATACGAATAGAGCTTGCATCTTTCTCGGTGTATGTTCAACAATACACGGAGATAGAATCTCACTTATATTACCTTCATAGAGTGTATAAGAACTAGAAGTGACTTTGATCAAAAAAAATTCAAAGTTCAAAAGCATTCCTCTTAACAATTTAGTTCTCAAAAAAAATAGCCTGTGTTTCGAGCACACGTGTCAGATGTAAAACTTCTTTGGCAAGATTCAAAGATACCAAAATCGCCTTACTCCACGACGTGACGGTATTGCCATGACGCAACCTTTCAATTTTACTCGCAATGCGCCTAAAGAAGTTTAATTTAAAAAAACTTCGAGATTCAAAGGATTAAAACATCTTATCAATTATTAAGCTTTCAACTCACACCAACTTTAAAGTTTACCAATGTCATATCAGTTTATCGCAAAAATGTATCATTTTTCGGTATAATTTTTGTTGTATCTGTATTTTTTGTTGTTAAAATATCTTCCTTTTAATGTGGCAATAGAAGACCAATAAAACCATAAACAACTCTAAAATAATTACTGCATTATTCATCAATCGAACTAAAAATTTTCTTTAATAGAAATGGCTCTGGAAATTGTATCGGAGTAGGTATAGAAAAAGCAGTAAAACACGCTAATGATATTCTGCATAAACAGCATACAAAAAATAAAGCTTCCATTTCAAAATATCTAAGCTCCGAAGAGACCTAATTTGCGTCGTCAAAGCATTTTAATTAAGTCATATCCAGTAGTTTTACGGCAATGTACGGCAAATATTAATAAGCCGCCTTAGGCAGTGTTGATTTATGCGCTTAGAGTTGCGCAAATGAATACATTTTAACATACACACAAACATACAGTTGGTACGTACTCTATGTGATATTTTCAGGGCCCCAGTATTAATAGTTGTATTTTATGGCAACCTATTTTTGTTAATGTAATATTTGTATGCATATTTTCCATATACTGCATGTGTTTCAATGCTTTTAAAGATTTTACGTTTCAAAACGAATAGCAGGAGAAAACAATTTACCGAAACGTTGTAATTAAGTAAGTTAGTTCCTAAAATTTACACTATTTTATTAAGAATGCGTTGCCAAGACTTGAGTTAATAGAAAACATTAGCAGATGGAGACAAAGTAAATGGGGCTCCTAGCAAACGGCTTACAAAGCTTGTAAATAAAGTTTATTTCTAGTAAACGGGGCCTCTAGCTAGTGGGGCCCCTTTTGCCTCAATTACGTCCACACACAGTGTCATATCACCAGCTCCATTGCTAAACGAGGATGTTATTTATCGAGATGACTGTGCCCGGGATGAAAATGACAATTTTGTCTTGTCGTACACTAATAAGTGTGTGTGCTTTTGTTGTTCTGTGTTTGCAAGATCAATGTTTCCATGACACGACTTGTAATTCAATTTAATTTATATTTTATTGTGCTACATTTTCTAATAAAAGTTATCGTGTCGAAGGAAATAATTTCGTAGTTTAAAATATTACTACACTGGAATTATGACATACTAGTGGTCCGCCCCGGCTTCGCCCGTGGTACATATTTCGCAATAAAAAGTAGCCTATGTCCTTTCTCGGGTATCAAAATATCTCCATACCAAATTTCATGCAAATTGGTTCAGTAGTTTAGGCGTGAGCCGTTAGCAGTTAGCAGACAGAGTTACTTTCGCATTTATAATATTAGTATGGATATACAAGGCTAAAATTGATGGAATAGGTAGTTTAAAACAGGATTAACTTTCTTATGGAATAATTCAACATTACAATCATGAGATAATTTATTAAAAGCTTAAATTAATAGAACACTCATTTGATAAACTACTGTCTGTTTATAATCTTATTCTTATCACTTTTCTATAATTTATGAATGTTTATAATTAATATTTCCAGTGATAAATAGGTATATTTCTATAATCAGGATCAAATTCAAAAGCCCCGAATCTTACATTCAATATCCTCTTTCCTCTAAACAGACCAGAGATAAAATAAACTTTAATACGAACATAAACAGACAATGCCTTCAGCGATGTCTAGAGTACTGTCTTCAATAGCCAACTCCTCTGCCCCCCTAGTCAAGTGACTTTGTTAGCGTAGCGTTCAATAGAATAGACTACGAATGTATGAGATTGACGTAAGCTGTAGATAAACGTATCTACAGCTTACGTATCTACAGCTTACGTCAATCTCATAATATCGTAGTCTATTCTATTGAACGCTACGCTAACAGAAAGCCACTTGACTAGGGGGGCTAGTCTATCACCATTCTTCTTCATGGTTATGGACCATATAAATAAATGTGCAAAATACCGAAACATGGAGTCCATCACTCCCAAGCATTTTGTTTAATCAAGTAATGGGTGTCTGGAATCGAAAGAAAATTTTTATGTTGCCAATATCCATCCCCCATAGTTTCCCTTTAAATACATGGTGTACACGTTCAAAGCATTTTGGACCTTCACGCGAAATCAGAGAGTGGTTAATCGACTGGCGACTTCTAAAAGGCTATTAGGAAAATGGCTTCTATTTTCACACATAAACAAAGCTTTTTGTTTATCCTTACAACATCGTTTTGAAATAAAAATGTAAAGAGCTGACTGCTATAGTTACGTTCTATGTATTGATTTGTATTGTTAACTGTGCTTTGTAAATATTTAAAGGGACTTTAAAATATGTTAAAGGTGTTATAGAGCTTTAGAGAAATCAGCGTGGATTAAACACGGTATATTTTTATCAAAAAGCCGATAAATTGTGAAAAGTAATAATTAGATATATAAAAATAACGACATATTTCAGAGCTTTATAGATCCTACACAGTCATGTATTATATTAGTAATTTCCTATTTTTATAAGATTTGTTACGTTTATTATTTATGAAAAATGTCATATTTGATGCGCAAGCGGAAACAAAACATACTAGGTACCAGCTTATTTCTGTTTTAAATTTTGACGGTTTTTTAGCCCTTGCTGCGATTCCAGGTCCTTTGTACCTTGTTTACTTTATTATATTTTATAAGTATGCAAAAACGTAAAAACGCTCACCATATAATTCATATCATTACTTAAACGTTCCTGTCTTAATATTGTCAAGGATTTATATGACTTGCATTTGATTAAGAGGCAGTTCATCATAATTTAGAGAGAACCAAAATAACATAACGTTTAGTTCTGAAAATACGCGTCAACTCAGTTCCACGATAATTTCTTAACTTCCTTGTTTTATAAACATACGAGACTTGGGTTTGTATCATTGTGTGAAATGTTAATTTGTTAATTTAATTCATGCTTTAGCTATTCTCTTATGTCTAAAATTCCTATTGACTAGCCTATTAAGATTAATGATTTTTTTTTCTTACGTCTTGTCTCTTGTCTTTTCTTGGGTAACTTAGAATTTAATGAAGAATAAAAGGAATTTATGGAGAACAAGTGAAATGTTGTGTAGTGATAGTCTAAATCTTATCTTCTAGTCCAGCTTCTGGTTTCGTTTCTGCTCATGCCTCTTATTTTCTCTACTAAGTGACCTCTGAGTGCCTTTAGCAATACTTAACCTACTCTATGACATCCTGTGTACCTATATAATCTATTCATACCAATTTATACCTACTTATACAATGTACCTATCATAAAGCATTAGCAAAGACTTCTATATAAATTTAGAAAGACAGTTAACTTGAAATACGCTAACAAATCCGCGTCCCGTAAAATACTGACCGTTACATCTAATAGCTCACAATAAATTGGACACAACATGTTTATTTTAATCAAAAACGAAGCACGACCGTAATTCTCGGAGGACGGAGGAATGCGATTTATAAAAGACAAGTTTGACACAAAATTCAGTATACACTCGTGATCTTTACGCGGTGTTTGGTGAAAATAGCCGGGAGTGTATTTGGGTGTCAATCGATATGTTATCGTATGGTACTAATTATGTTCGATTAATTCAAACTCAAAGTCGAATGATAAAGCGTTGTAAAAATAAATTAGCAATATCCTAGGCTTATTAAGCTATTGCATAGCTTCTATCGCGGGCCTTGAGCGCGGGGACCGAATCCAGAAATTCCGTAACGAAAAAACCTCACGCTCCCCACTCCGACGGGCACGGAGGTGTGGTTTGAAGGCATGCTATGCAATAGCTTTACAGCGGCAGTCCTCGTCTTTTTATAATATTTTAACTATACCAAATTCAAGAACTTACAACAATTAGGTTCCATTATTAATATATGCACGCACACAGTTATCAAAAGTTATATGAGAAGGTCCATTGGCTTTGAAAATGTTTGCGAAAATTTCACGATAAAGTTGTGAGTAAAATTGAACCTAACAAATTCAATTCATTTGACATATTTATAGAAAATGAAACTTTAAATGGATGAAGAACTAAAAAACCGGCCAGACGGCGTTGGCAGGTAATTGACAGTTACTTAAATAATAGAGAAATTCCAGTGGTGAAAAAGTAGCGCTTTTGTATTTTAATAAGATGCAGCTTCTTTTAGTAGTTCATCGTTCCATGAACAATACCTGCTGGAGAATTTCGAGCTCATTTACATAGATTTTAAACTCGATACTAACTCGAAATTATAAGACTTTAAATGCTTCTGAAGTTTCACAATAAACTTAATTGAATTGAATACTTTGTACACTACATAATTATTATAAAACAAAGTCGTCCGCTGTGTCTGTTTATTCGAGATTAACTTAAAAATTACTGGTACGAAAGCATTCCCTTTTGACTAACGGATAGCATGGCTCTTGTTTTAATTAATCTATAATTATTATCTGTCAAATTTGGACTACATAAACTTTAACGCTATAAATAAACAACATCTTTATGTTACGTCTCAATTACACTAAAAAACGTTTAATTAGCACATTAAACTGAATATTCACAGCCAGTGTCACGCGTTTAAAAATAGTCCCCCAGCGTTTGATTGAAGATTTCACGATTTAATTTTAGCTGAGAACATTTACGATGCATGTCACCTTTGTGAGGCGGGTAAGCGCCATGGTGCATTGCTTAAAGTACCTTTGATACTATTTTTATTTAATATGCCTTTGAAGGCGTGTGTTATGAAATAGTTTGACAGTTTATAATTAGGTTGCTTTTTAATTATTGTACCCAACGATTGTACCTTCATAGGAGGCCCGTTCCCGCAGTGGGAACGTATATGGGCTGATGGGCTGATAGGCTGATGATGATGATTATTGTGTGATTCGAAAGAGTTTTATTAAGTTACGATTGCATACGGCATACAGGAGTTTAAATTGCATTAGGTGTATCTGTGAATTAAGTGTTGATTTGCATTGCATTGCACTACATGAAAATATATAAAACTAGTGGTCCGTCCCGGCTTCGCCCGTGGTACGAACGTGGATCGAACTGCACATGGTGTGCGAATTTTATTATAATCGGTTAAGTGGTTTAGGAGTCCATTGAGGACAAACATTGTGACACGAGATTTATATATTATATTAAGATTAAGATAAGGTGCAGGTGCTTTCACTGCTGAATATCAGCGCTGTACATATTCGTAAGCAGCTAACATTACTTAAGTTGATATTTTAATTAATTTAAAATATTTATGTTATATTTTTCCGTGTTTTATTGGTGTGTATAACTTTGTTTTCTCTTAATTTAAGGCGTGAAAATAAAGTTTCTCTCAAGTAGGTAACTTTCAGTGCAAAACAAGGTAAATTACTGAAAACTTGCTAACAGTTGTGAAACACCACAGAACCGCTTTAGATTACAAAGTGTTTCAAAACACTTCTTAATCTTTGTAGTTGTAGACATTTTTAGTAGTGAGATTAACTTTAAAAGTAGCTATGTTCTTGCTAATATTTTGTTCTGAAATTTCTGTATAATTTTGTTTGTATGTTTAAAAAATTTTAGTTCTCATTCTGTGGTATAGTTAGGTATTATCTTAAAATATTTTATTCTATATTCTAATTACTTTGTTCATTTTATCCATCTTAGAAACATTCTTTAATCTATTTTATTGTAGTGTTGTTTTATAATATGATGTTGATAATATTATGGTACAGTAATAAACTATAACAATAGTATGTTTTTACTTTCGAGATTTTTACTATTCTTTTTTTGGAAATCGGATACAATACCTACATCATTGAAATTCAGAGTTGCGTGATATGAATTTTATTGTAAATATTTTATATGCAATTCAGCATAAAAATTCACTTTCAATTTTGTATCAAGCTTTTATAATTAACATAGGAATAGTTTTAATGTTGACAATCTAAATAAAAAAAATCCAAATAAATCTCTGAGTACCCTGAATACTTAAACATTATTTTTACCAATTATATAAATGTATGACTTTCAAGTGTCAACCCTATATTTTCCAAATTATTATTTGCTGATGGCAACCCTAAAAGCTCCGATCATCTGTGAGATTGTGGTACCAGAAACATATCTACATGTTAGCAGCTAGCTTCCTCGAATCTATATTAACCAAACCAGCATAAGCAATAATTACCAGTAATTCGAACCACAGACAGACACACGATTATAATTAACTATGATTTGAGCCACTGCTTGGTGCTGATTAGACTATTTAGTACTAGGAAGGTCCTACATTCAATTAATTACTTTTATTATGTGTGTGATGTCATTTTTGGTATTTAAACTAGTTAAAAAACAGTTTAAAAAAGTTCTGTCTTGGACGTCCGTGTGTCTGTATGTGCGGATCCTTTTTCTTGTTAACACGATAGCGACCGAAATACTTTACTAATCGAGTCTTTTTTTTTTCTCTTACGCTTGAGTATGCTCAGGAATAGAACCCTTTCATTTTTCAGGGTCTGATTCGATGTGGTTTAATTGTTATTAAATAAACAAAAATAATAATTAATAAATATTTATTAAAAAAAATTATGAGGCGTGCACTTTTGAATTAATTACTTTTACGTCAGATTTTCAAGTAACTTAAGTTTCTCATCTTCGCAAATTATGGTCAGTTAAAGTTCATATTTAAATTACTGACGTTTCAAAGTACAAACCTGTTTTATAAGTATTAAAACAAAATTAAAACATACCTATAGTAAAAAGCAGGATTTTAAGAAACCCTTGGTGCGCGAGTCCAACTCACACTTGATCGATTTTTCAGCATTAATTTTCAGATTAACAGAACTATATGCACTACATTATTTGCTACTTGTTTGAATAATAATTAATTCGATACACAAAACATACTTCAATTGCAAGCTGGCATATTAAAACAAATATGTTCCACATGAATCCACATTTAGGAAATAAACACGAATAACATTAGCACTCATAATAATTGTTATACTGCTCCAATTATACTGGATCGCGTGCCATCGTCCGCCAATCAGAATAGAAGAGGTAATTAATGTGCCACGCTATACTCTAATTATGGTATTGTTGTAGCTTTTTATGTAACTACATATTATTATAGGCACATAGGTGAATTCATATAAGCAGGAGTATACACAACTTAATATTAACAACAATGTACTTTGTCTATGCTCAAATAGTAAATTGCAAAAAGTTGATAGTTACTTAAATTACTAGCTGCTCCGCGCGGTTTCACGTAGTCGTAGCATGATGATATATACCCTATAGCCTTCCTCGATACATGAGCTATCTAACACCGAAAGAATTTTTCCAATCGGACCAGTAGTTCCCGAGATTAGCGCGTTCAAACAAACAAACAAACAAACTCTTCAGCTTTATAATACATATTATATTATAATTATAATTAGTATTAATATAGATTATTTAACTAGCGGTCCGCCCCGGCTTCGCTCGTGGTACATATTTCGCAATAAAAGGTAGCCTATGTTCTTTCTCAGGGTCAAAAGATTATCTGTGCCAAATTTCATCAAAATCGGTCCAGTAGTTTATGCGTGAAAACCATACATACATACAAACCTTTCCTCTTTATTATATTAGTATAGAAGTATAGATGAGCATTTCACAATTGTTTCCTACTACAACTGTGAAAAATTGGAGAAACCGGGCAAAGGATCGAGTGATCTGGAAGAAAATACTGGACCAGGCCAAGGCCCATTCGCGGCTGTAGAGCCTCAGATCATGATGATGACTTAGGTACTTACTACCTAATCAATTTGATTGTGATTCCTTTCTAGAAGACTATTTTCGCTGCATTCCACTCAAACCATAATAATTATTGTATAGGTTTATTATTTATGGTAGACATTCTTTTCTCAACGACTAGAGTTGCGCCTATAAAGCTTATGTGCACAATAATAATTTATGAACACATCATTAAGCAGATCTCTACGAATGAAACCAAAATAGCAACACGTATTTATTTGGTGTGCTAATTGTATTAAACCAATATAATAAGTAGTCATTTAAATACCGACATCCAACCATACATTACCATTCAATAATGAAATTGCCAGATAAACGGCATAAAAACGGACCAACCCAGGAACTTAAAGCGCGCGGTTTACCCTTAACCCGGTGAACTCGAATATGGCAACATTTAATTTGCGTAATGTATAGAAGCCGCGGTCGATTCAGCACGTATCCGATAATTACGTACGTAGTAATTGGTGTTGCCAGCTTATTGTTGCTCGATGGTATTGCCACTTAGATTTTCCATTTTCTGCTAATCCGCGCGGAATAGTTCGTAATTAAAATCCTTGTTAGCGGCCGTTTGATTGTGTTCTTATTGTATTTTATTATATTGGTTATTTTTGAGGACTGTACAAAATCAGCTATTTTCAGAATTTGTATGAATGCTATTTGCGTCTCAAACATGTTTAAATGGCTGGTTCATAAGAATTGTAACAATAAATAGGCTTGGTTGAAAAGCAGTTTCATTTTCTTTGTAAAAAATACGTGTTAAAATTGTGTTATTCCTATAAATATAGGAATTTTCTGATAATGCTATAACAAAATTTCCTTTGTAACAATCTATTTATTATCAATGAAATCCTAAAAATATCAAACGTCTTAAATTAAGACGTACCATTCAAAAGGAAAACATCGTCGTTATGATTTCATCAATAAAAATAAGTGAAAAGAAGTCATACGAAAATATTCGCTTCAAACAATTAATATTTGTTTCGTTATTAATTTGTATGAAATAGCTATGTAAGCTAATAGTGTTAAGGTTATTTAGTAGCTGTATTTAACGATTCTCATAAATATAAAAGATTTAATTGAGTTATGATTATGGTGATGTTATAATCTCGGCGACTGTGACTTACGACGCAGTGCTTAGTAGTGATGTGACTGTACGATAAAATTTGTTTCAGTATTTAAATTAGTAATATCATAGATAATATAAGACTATACTAGTAGTAATACATTTAAACTTGAAATGGATTTTTTAAGAACTAAAAAAACTATACCATCGATTATCAGAATTAGATCAAATATAAATGAAAACTGAAAGGCACACGCTATCATGCTTCCTTTTTCGTTTTCTGAAATTGTTTTTTTTAACATTATAGAAATTCGCATTATTCGATGGAGATATAGTATTACTGTGCTACCGCGGTACCGCTACTCTACATACAAATTCAACATTCATCCCTTACTTGAAGATTTTTCTTAAATAAACAATAAAATCAGAGCGATCAATGCGTAAAAATAGCAGAAATTTTAGGGGCTGATGTCGTACGTGGCTTTGTAAAGATTATTTTGCAATTTAATTCTTGAATGTGGATTTGAAAAGAATATTAGAACAATTAGATTGAATTTTTTATACCCTTATTCCCAGTGTCAATCGATTTAACATCCCAAGAACCAACACATCTCTAGCGCGTATTTCGGTGCGCTGCGCGAGCGCAGCTGTTCAGAACCGTCCAATAACTGACAAGTTGAGTTTCACAAACTGCTACGTTGTTAACAACTTTGTTTTGACGTTGAGCGTGTTTCCAGTATGGGATCCGTTGAAAAATGTATACGAATTAGTTTTAGATTTTTGGGAATTATCGTAGTATGTATTTTTTTAGAAAACGTAGTGGAGTTTTAGTAGGTATGCGTTGTTTATTATCTATCTTCTTGTTTGCTACGACTCTATCTGATGGTGTAAGGTGTTCATAGAGTTGCTCCTAAATTGGTACCTACCTATTTTAATAAACACGTGTATATTGTGTCCCTGGCGTTAATTTTATGTTGGTATTTAGTTAAGATGATTACTGAAATCTTATTTAAAATAGGGAAAGTCGCGGTAAAAGGGTTGATATAATACGTCAATATAAAATTATCTTACCACAATTTTTTTTTGCAATAATTGCATAATGACTCTACATGGCTTATGGCAGATAAAGTTGCGGTTATAGCTGTTTTAATATAATTATCTATTTATTTAATTTTATTTATTTTACCCCCATTTTTTGCAGCTACAGCATAGTTATATATATGCGAAAACTCTACTTCTTCACAATAAAATTTAAAATAATTAAGCCAGCGGTATATGAAAATTACGAAATAAATAATTTTTAATATTTTAAGTAACTCCACTTATGTGGAGAGTGTTGAAGATTGCAATATTTCCAACTGGCTTATTTACACGATTACAAGCACTTTAGAGCGATTAATTATTTTCATGCTATTCATGCATTTTCATAAAATTTGAATTCAAGAAAATATTTTTCTATTTTTCTAGTGCCTATGAAAACGATTGTACCTATAATTATTAACGAAGTGATAAAGTTAGAGTTCATTCTTCATAGATTTCAAAGTGACATAAAAACTGTTTTGTCCGAGATCTATTTTATGAGTCTTCAATAAAATAAAAGTTTTAATACTGGGTGTTATATTGCTTATCCAAAACTTCAGCTTTCAAAAAAAAAAAACTTATATCCTCCTTATATTCACAATTCTATTTTCTTGATATTGTACAGTATATCCCCTTATTCTTCATAATAATTATATTTTATTTATATTCTTAATTTTAAGCTATTGCATAGCTTCTGTCGCGGGCCTTGAGCGCGGGGACCGAATCCAGAAATTCCGTAACGAAAAACCTCACGCTCCCCACGGGGACGGGCGCGGAGGTGTGGCTTGAAGGCATAGCATGTAATAGCTTTACCGCGGCAGTCCCCAAGTGCCACACGTCTTTTTTTTTACATTTATGGTACTTGCATACATACATACTTAGCATGGCATTTATTTATTATTTATTTGGTATGGTAACGTTATCTTAAACAATACTCACACTACAAAGTGAAAACTCTTACAACTACACAAGTGTATAATAGACAGTACTTTGAATAGAAATACACTATTCCTAATCCATGTTCATACAGTTAGCTACCATTGAAGGCAGAGCCAAAGCTTTTAGCTCAGAAAAAATCTCTATTGTCTGAATACGTGCTAGGAATGACAAGTCGCTGTCAAAAATTATCATTTCCCTGCCATTCATATCTAGATCTGTGATTCATATATTGCGTGCATGTATTTGACAGGTTAAAACAGACAAACAGACAGACTATAGAATTTTAACCCAACTTCGACGGAAGGGGTTCTGTTTTTCGAGTAAGTGTTATTCTTTGGTAAGCCATAGAGCCAAAACGGCTTGTGGAAAAACAGAACAACATCAAATTTTTACCTAATACGAGAGTCAGTCTTAATTATTTCGCTTGTAAAATTAAATATGATTTTATCAACTCTGTATATACGAGATATAACTTGTTATGACGTTTTAAAATATTTAATTGACTATGTCACGTGCTGTCACGAATTTTAAAATAACTGTGACGTCATTTAGAATTCTCCTACGGTGCATTTTCATCAAACGTACATAGAGGTAGAGTCGCGATCTTTTAGTGTAAACGAAAACTCGTATTCAGTATTAGAACAGTGCATAGAATATTTTTCAACGCACTAAGAACAACGAAGGAATGCTCTACGCCTGTTTACCCTACAATAATTTGACATGGTGGGGTTAGAAAGAGCATTCGCTCGTTTGGTGTAAATGCACCGTAATTGTATATTCTAATCAAGGCAGAATCGAACAAATAGAAATCAATAGCTGATAATTATAATACATCCGCACACTTTCCAAATAATTTAACAAACAGAATTAGTTAGACATAATGAAAGCTATCATGTGGGTCACTCAAGCAAATAAAATATAATATACTTAATAATTTTGGATAAATATGATACAGATACATATATATATATATATATAAACTTTGGGGTATATAAGTAGATTAGGCCTTGAAGAAGGACTTATGCCATGTTTTGTTGCGTAATATTCAAAGGTGTTTTCACACCTAGAGTATAATTTTTTAAATATATTTTTCAAAGAACATTAAGCAAAGGGCTGAAAGTAAAGTCAACATATTAATTATCATTATAACAACATAATTAATAACTTTTAAATGAAATGACTATACGATAACCAAAACCAAATCACCAGTGAATGTGTGACATAGCCTTTCATCTGAGTTTCCTTGTTTCCTCCAATATAGTTCCCATACAGAACGTCGATGTCTTTGATTACAGTTATCAAAGACAGTTGTAATTAAGCCTCGGCCACGCGTTTCTGTATCTACAGACATGCATATAAATTAATCTATAGCAGGAATTGGTAGGAAATAACATAGTGCTGTCTAAAGGTATCCTGAGTGAGTTTCTATTATTTAAAATTTACAATGCTATTAATTTATATGTGTGTTGTGTGTGTTGGAATAAATAGTTTCTTTCTTTCTTTCTTTCTAAAGGTATAGCACCTGTGTGTGAAGAAGTAATATCCAGTTATTTACTTTCAGTTGCTTTTGAATTTAGGTCTGTTTTACTTATTTAAAGATATGATGAACGTATTTACTCGTATTTATAAGAAAATCATTTATCGTATAAAAAAACTTTTGAGCATGATTGTAGTTTAGCAATATTTTTTTAATATTATTTAAATCCATAATTTGTTTGTATTCTTATTCAACTACCACCAGGAATAGAACGCAGAACCCTTTCGTTATATTTTTACACAAAAACCGAGTAATGAGTAGGCGGTCATTCATTATTCACTATTCTTATAACTTTCAGTACATCTTTGTATCTAACTAGCTGTGCCCTGCGGTTTTACCTGCAGTGCTCCACTCCTGGTGGTCTTAGCGTGATGATATATAGCCTATAGCCTTCCTCGATAAATGGGCTATCTAACACTGAAAGAATTTTTCTAATCGGACCAGTAGTTCCTGAACTCTTCGGCTTTATAATATTAGTATAGATTAATGTTGTTCTCTAAACATCAGATTAAGAAAAAAAAAATAATAAGTCTAGAACAAGCGCTTGTTTGATAATAATAATATAGGTTGATCAAAAGTAAAACCATTTTTCTATTTGTATCAGAAAAATTGGTTCGTTTGATTAATCAGGTCAACACTTAGATCAAACAGTATTCAAAGAGCATTATAATTTGTAACACAAAAACATCGAAAATTATGAAAAGTCTCACCTCCACGTGTAAATTGAAACCCTGCCTTTCAGTTCGTTTCTATTGCGTCAAAAAGAAAATCTGTTCCGGAGTCTGGCTTCTACCAAGCATTGGTACAATCTTTTCAAACTTGTGAATAGACTTCATCTTAGCATCGTAGACGTTTTAAAATGGCATCGTTATGATTCTTGTGAATTCATTGGGTTATTTTCGTATTGCAAACTTCTGGTACATTGAAGGTTAGTTGGAAGTTATTGCCTGTAAGGTAATGGAGTAAAAAATGTCAGTTTAAAGGTTACAACAGAAGACACAGATCTATCTTCTTATTCCAACTGTACTCCAACAGCGCATAAGTACAATAGATTATGAAAGAGAGAAGTAAAAGTGTACACGAATGTGTTTAAAAAGACAAGAAGTATGTATGTACACGAACATATTTATTGGGTAAAATAGATTGCCGAAATAACTTTGGGATGTTCAGTTACAACACTTTATAGTAAGAAAATGTTGTTTTCATACAGCTTCTAGTTACACAAGACATGCTATTATTTTCACTTCATATAGGTATTAATTAAACTTTCGCTTAACTAACATGATTATTGTCATTAGTATTTACAAGTGAAGACACTTCAATTACGAACTTGTAACGTTGTCTATACAGTATAAATATTAAATATCTTCTCTTCCTTAACAGAACACTAATATAAGTAAATTAGACGAACATTGTGGTACAACACAGTCACGATCTCGCGTTAACATCCCCTAGTATTATTTTCAGAGTAATAAAGTTACTGAAAGTGACACTATTGTTCCAAACTTCGAGTCGCTTCATAAAATATTTCATTCTTGACTGGTAATATATAATTACGGGCTATTAAGATCTCATCGCATTATGCTCGAACCATTATGTGTTGTTTATGCTTCTTGCTTTCATGAAAATTGGGTTGGTGTCACACCGTAGTGTAGCAAAAATATGTGTTGATACATAATAATATCATACGAGTTTCATAAATAACAGAAATTAATGATTCCATAGTACCTACGTATTCATTAACTTTTTAATTCGTCTGTCTTTATTTATGCCGTACACTAATAAAATGAAAAAGTGCGTGTGTAAATAGATATTTTAATAAAAAGGATTTCTGTATTCTTATCTAAATAAAATAGTATACTATTACTTTATATGCAAAAAGGTTGCGCGCAAAACCGTAATACGAACCAAGTGGTTTAAAAATAAATATTATAACCAAAAATAAATAAATTATACCAACACGTATTATTTTTTCTACTAACTTTTAAGCAAAACAAAGTTACGCAACGGTGTAACAGTAGCCTAATTAATACTCAAAGTGGATTTTTGTCCATGTTTATTTGTGTTCAGTTCTACCTTGGATTTGTTTGTACTTAATTACTTACAAGTTAAAAGCTTTTAAGGGAAGTTTTAACTCGTCCGGGTTTCCCCTGTTTTTCTTTAAATGGCTCTGGTTTCTAATTGATTCGTCATTATGTTTATTTAAACTAATAAAATAGTTCTGTAAACATGGTTAAAAAGTTTGTGTTTTTCTTTAGTAGAATGTGGTACAGATTTAGGACTTTTATATTTTTAACACTTCATTTAAAACGATTATGCTTTGTTATAATTTGTTCACTGTAACGGGTAAAAAGTTTATTTTGTCAGTAAATTTCAGCAATATCTAAATAATAATATTATGATACATATTATATAGATGTAAATACCTACCGAAAATCTGTTTAACATATTCAACGCAAACAATTTATATAACACAACAACAGCTTGTGTCCTGTCGAGAGCGTTGTTAATATTATTATTTTCGTACATAAAAGGCTAATTTTTGTTTTAATAGACATCTTTCTGTTGATGAAAACATTTCATGTAAAAACAATTTATTATTCCTAGCAGACTTGCTAACTCGACATTTTGCTCACATTATTTAATCAGGCGCTCTAAATTATTTTAAATTATCGTTGGCGTATTGATAATTTATTCAAATGGTAGGCGTTTTGTAAATAACTTGCCGGCTTTGTTTTGTTGGGAGGTGATAAGACACGGTTTTCTTAAATCCTGCTTTAGTGGGAAATCCTAGGATTCATAATATTTAGATGTCTATTGCTCTATTACCTCTGCTATGTTCCAATGATGTCTAGTTTCATTTAAATTGAATCATCAGTTTCTTATGAAGGTCTGGTCAAAGAGAAAGAGGGACTAGAGGAATTAAAAAATGATTTAGACCTTGTTTAATAATAAAAATCATGGCACAAAAAATTAAATTAAAATCACACAGATCCCATAAGTACATTTTATTTATAACTTTTATAAGTATTGTTGATTCTCACTTTTGCGTAGATTTTTAATTTGCCATGTCTTATACCTTCTCCTATTTTTTGAAAACCACATCATTTGTATGCAAAGTTTAATATTTATTGCTTCGGCACATGATATTGAATTTCGCAGCGGGAATTACATTTTTATGATAGAGAAAAAGCTATTTCTCACTACTATCAATGTTCCGACTTCCAAGCTAAGCAAAAATTCATCACATTGATATCGACAGGTAAGGATTATGATACCCCTGTTAATAATAAAAACAATTGCAACAATTTTTCGGATTTCGGGAGCACATTGTTTGGTTGAGTGCAAGTTACAAGCGGACAATTCATATATTTTCTTTTATAAATGACTTCAGTTAAATCCATGTTAAATACTCTGATTATCTTTTGATTCATTGTTCCTAGAATTATCAACGCAAATGTTTTGATTTTGCAATTAATTGAAATATAATATAATTTGTAGGTATATAATATAACAAAAAAACAAATTCGCTTTCTCTGTCCCTATGTCCCTTTGTATGCTTAAATCTTTAAAACTACGCAACGGATTTTGTGGTGGCTTTTTTAATAGATAGAGTGATTCAAGAGGAAGGTTTTAGTATATGATTTATTAGGTTTTAGACAAAGCGGGCGAAGCCGCGGGCGGTAAGCTAGTCAATAGATATATGAAAATAAGAAACAAGATGATATTTCATGAATGTTGGCTTTATCATTTTTCAATTCACCATTTTTTGAGCTTTTTACGAGATGGGTAAATAGGTAACCCCAAATATTTATACATCTATTAGGTACATTATTTAGTCACACATGTTTAATTTTACTTCTTTTTTCTCATAACTCAAACCGCAAAGAATAATCATTTGCAACGTAACGTTCGAGCGTGTTCAGAATTTTATGAGAGTCCAAATGAAGCGAAACTTTTATTTTTCCTAACATCTGTTTAATTATGCCGAAAGACCTGGCTAATGGTTTAGGTGAAACAGATAATGTTGTTTTTCCCTTTTACTGTTATTATAATGTTAACGCCTAACGGTTTGTGTTGATGTTCAAATATTTTATTTCTGGCGTCTGCCTTCGACGTTACTCGGATTATATGGGAAGAAAAAGTTATTTAATACTTTAATACAGTTGAACGTTATTTGGCGGCCTCATCATGTATAAGTGATCTCTTCCATGCAACTAGGGTAAAAGGTAACTAACAAAAAATCACGATGGACAGGTCGGAAACAAACTTAATTAGGTAAGTAATATAATATTATGTAGAGATATCTCAAAATCTATTGCTTATATTTTCATCTTGATAATCTATAGTTTATCAATTGGAATTTTGTAACATCTGCCTCTATCATCTATTTTGAAGGTCATGAACCAAATACCAATCAAGAATACACAATTATTTCAGCAATATAATTTTCTATTATAATTATTATTTACGCATTTTGTTTTCTATATTTCATATTTTCGTTAAGGTGATTGCAACGATCTGTTCCCAGCCAATATCCCGCTAGATGGCGCTGAATTCTACATTTCTAGTTTATTTGAGTTTTTACGTAATTGGAATAGTCATCAAACCTAGGAATAGTCATGGCGGTTACTGAATATTATATTTTATTGAAATATGTTATATCATTGCCTTAAAATCCACCCAATTCGGTAAAATTATGCGTTTTAACATCTGTCATTGCATACAGGGTCGTTTACACACACAGACGTATACAAAAATGATAAAGATTTAACTCTAGATGGCGTGAATGTAAAGCGCGTCACACACGGTGAAGATACTACCTATAATATTTTATCTAATCTAGTAATATTTTATATTACAGTATCTTAAGGTATCCGGTATCAGCGTTCTGACCATCATTTTTCTTTTTTCGCTGTAGAACCGCCATCTTGTTACAAATGACCCACAAAGGAGAATGACCACGGGTGGTATCGGTAAAATTTTAGTTGTGCCACGTATTCGTTATATTGTTAATTCCTATTTGTATTTATAATGATCATATGTATCAATATTAAGTCTTAATTAAACCGGATAAATTGAAATAATAGTAAAAGTAAAAGTTTTTCTTTTGAAACATGTATGAACTTTCGCATTAGTAGGAAGTAGGATTGTTATAAAAATAAAAGTTATATTTGTTGGCGTAAACTATTTTATTGTAATTTTGGGAAATAAATAATGTCAAAATTGATTACCTACAATAAAACGCAGTTTTATTTTATTACCTACATTACACTATTGTTTTTTTTTTATCAAAACATGTATTTGAAGTAGCAAATATGATATTATGCTGATCAAATCATTTTCACTCAAAACTAATATCACTAATGATTTGTAAAAGTAAATTATTTCAAAATACATTTCATAACCAACAAGTAAGAATAATTATTCATACAACAACAAATCAAAAACACTATTTACTATGGAAAAAAAACCAGGAAGGTGAAAAACATATTTACGATTTCGATGCACTCGACTTTTAGTAAAATAATAGGTAAAAATATTATTATGGTTTTGATCACAGACATATCTGTGGTTTTGATTTTAGCTACTAGTATCAGAAAGCTGCGTGTTCAATGCACGTCGGGGTCCCACAACTGTGGAGGAAGGAAGGTAGAATACCTCCATCGAATAAGTGAAGTTTCTCGACATACTCGATTTGCCGGCCGGCCTCAATGAAGATTGTCCGAAAGTTGTATATGTGCTCTGTAACGAAAAAATTTCGCTAGCGCGATTCAGAGTGAGGTGCAATATACCTAATGAAGTTTTTCATCTTTTTATTTTACTGCAAATACAAAATAAAAATTAAACAATGGTAATGTAAATTCTAAACAAACTACTACCAAAATACAATTAGAACAAAAATCATTTGACTTGTTTATTTCACCCAGAGGCCAGAGGCGGCTCGTGACAAAATTGTATAGGTGTTCACTTGAAATAAAACAACGAAAATACAATAGCGTTCGGGATGATTTATTACAAAAAAATGAGCACCACATTTTATAAATGTCTATAACACTAAAAATTACAAAGTACAGGCTATTTCAAAACGAATTCAATGACTAGGTATCAATAATTAGTAAATCACCGAATTTGCATTCGCGAGCGTAGGTATCCATAGTGTTTGTCACTGACGGTCACTGACCTCTATAACTTATAGTTATAGAGGTCAGTGGTGTTTGTTGTGTAAACATGTATGTATTTGAGTAGTTAGTAGCATATTATATTCTGAATTTCTGATCCATGCCTATTCACTCAAAACTAATAACACTAATGATTTGTAACAGTAAATTATTTCAATAGGTAGGTATTTGAACATTTCCCAACAAGACGTAAGAATAATTATTCGTAGGTATACAAGATACAATAACAAATCTAATACACTATTTATTATTTTATTATTTACTAGCGGTCCGCCCCGGCTTCGCCCGTGGTACATGTTTACGTTTTCTCTCCATAAGAAGTAATAGCTAGAGAGCTAGCGCAAAGCTACCTGTATGTATTTGACCAGACCTGGATTTTTGTGTGTTGATTCCCCTATACCTACTATACATGAGATGAGGAGTCACTAAGCCCAGAGTGGTGGACGGGGCGCGCGCTTAGGTAAGACAGGTGGAAATTTTTGGCGAACTTTGAAACCATTTGACCACGTCTGCCATTTTGATATTTGAAAATAGATTATTATTACTATCGGAAAATAACAATGGCAGACCATTATCACGCGGATAACATTCTGGCAGACACTTATGAAAGTGCTGAAAAAAATACAATTTTGAAAGTATTTGACCAGATCTGCCATTCATATATTTTATTTATTAGGGTCTTAAAAACTTATTTTCGAAACGGCAGACATTTTCATTGCGTACAGACTTCAGCAGACAACAAAACTTTACATACTTCAGCAGTCAACAAGACTTAGCTTCTACATGGTCAGATGTATATATGTATTACGTTCCCTGACCTTACATCAATGATTTACTTTATTAATGTTTTTATGGTCATTTACATTTAATTTTGAAAACTATGGAATAAAATTTATAAATTTGATGATACAAAACTAAATATACTTACATTTGTAAAGAATCTCAAATATAAAGTTGTGTTGCAAATAACAAATCATCATTTAAATATTTAGTTTATTTCTTTATTTAAGAAACAATTAACAATTACAAAACAACATAAAAAAACACGCATGCATTTATTGAAATGTTCATTCATCATCACTATCGTATGGCGTTGTGTGACTCGTCTTCATAATCCATTGAATCGGATTCTGTAAAAGTAAAACGTAAATTATATAATAAAAGAAATGAGTCATTATAAACTTACCTAGTAAGGCAATGCCTTTGATGTCGCACGATGCCGCCGCGCCGCCAGTGTAGGTACTTCTGCTGCTACATGAAAATATGCTAGGGTTGCAACAAATGGGAAATAAAACAATTGTGATTATTACTATTATGATGTAATCATTTATTCATATTATGTACATTCAAAACAATTGCTATTATTAAATCTGATGTAATTATTTTTTCATAAATATATAATTATTATTAATTACATAATATATTGCACTGTGAAATATTTACGTATCACTTTATTTTTGATGTTCTTAATTGTCTTTTATAAAATTTAAGTGACGCATTCGCATTGGGATCAACAATCCGATAAGAAAAGAATGGAGACAACATATACATAGCTTTGATTTCAATTCTACAGATACAAAATATACAATCTATCTAAAATGATACAACGGATGTTTCCTGCGTTTTCTCGTCAAAATACCGAAACAACGTAATTATTGTATAGTAGTTGGGCGTGAAAGTAAAAAAACAAATGAAAAGTGTTTTCCATATGATTATTTATTAAATTTACGCGATTAAGAATAATTTCAACGATACAATTTAGTAACCGAGAATTCAGAGGATTAAAGAAAATACCTGCCTGATCATTTTATCAAACTCTAAAAGAATTATGGTTATTTCGCATCACTCGGTTTATTAGTTTGGTAATAATTATTAAAGGTAGTTACAACCCTAGCCATTGAGTCGAACGGTAGGCAACACAATATCGACTTTGTGCGGGTACATATGGTACATTTCTTCTTGCTGTGAAGCGTAATTATTATTATTAAGATTTTTTAGGCTATTTTGAATCAGCTGTTCTAATTTAATTCTAGAAATTTATTAAAACGTGATTTTTTAAAAAGTATATTATGAGTTTATAAATACCTCAACCAATAGTTATTGTGTCCTATCCTCATTTCTTTATATCTTGGTAGTTAACTAAAGTGTTAAATTTACATAACCTCAACAACAACATTTACACTGCCACTGCACTAAAACTAAACTAACTAGCTCTCTAGCTATAAGAACCATCCTCGTACTTCAAGGGATATAATAAATAAAGAATTATCGAAATCGGTTCAGCCGTTCTCGAGTTATGCGCTTACCAACACATTTTGCGATTCATTTTTATATATAAGACTAGCGGTCCGCCCCGGCTTCGCCCGTGGTACATGTTTACGTTTTCTCTACATAAGAACCATCCTCGTACTTCAAGGAATATAATAAAAAAAGAATTATCGAAATCGGTTCAGCCGTTCTCGAGTTATGCGCTTACCAACACATTTTGCGATTCATTTATATATATATACTAGCGGTCCGCCCCGGCTTCGCCCGTGGTACATAATATTTACGTTTTCTCTACATAAAAACCATCCTCGTACTTCAAGGAATATAATAAAAAAAGAATGATCGAAATCGGTTCAGCCGTTCTCGAGTTATGCGCTTACCAACACATTTTGCGATTCATTTTTATATATAAGATAAGATTATGTGAAAATAACCAGGAAGGTGAAAAACATATTTACGAAAACATAGTAACATAATATGGCTGTCGCTACAATAATTATATTTCAATTTTATCTTTTTATACCTAGTAGAACTGGCCGACGAATAAAAAAAATCGTATTAGAATAAATACAATAAATTACGGAACAAAAAAGGATTGTAACTGAATTAGGTATGTTTGTTTCTGGGCGCACCGTTTGCGACGACGCGACGCGCGACGTAAGCGTATAGGTATAGGTACCTACTTTGCTAAAACAAACTAATAAAATTGTGTGTCTGTCTGAAAATTCGGAAAAGCATATTTTGCAAGTTTGTAATTACTTTGATAGTTTACCGATTTATAATAATTGTAATTGTAATTGTATAATATATAATTTGCAATGTGGTGAAATTTCATAAAAATCACGGGCCAATTTTTTGTTTTGAATCCCACCGAAAATATAATTGCGTTATTAGAATAATTAATTACTATACCTACCCACGATCAATTATTACAATATAGTCTCAAATGCATACTAGAGAAATATTGCAATTTGATTCAATTAAAATGCATAGCATACAAAAATAAATTCACAACACAAGAAATTCCGCGCGCAAATCATAGCGCGTGTCAATGAAATCAAGAATGTTTTATATCAAGCCGACGCGGACGAAGACGCGACGCCGAACAAAAGTACCTACGACGGACGACCACGCTTCGAGTTGCCAAACAACATGAGTAATAAATTGTTTACAAAAAAAACAAGTTTTCCATTTTTCTGTATGAGTAGACAGAACTTCAAAACGCCACCTGCTACGGTTTATATTATGAACGATTGTTATAAAAATAAAAGTTATATATTTGTTGGTGTAAACTATTTTATTGATCAATAATTTTGGAATTTAAAATTGTCAACATTGATTACAATAAAACGCAGTTTTATTTTATTACACTATTGTTTTTTTTATCAAAACATGTATTTGAAGTACCATATAATATTATGCTGATCCAAGCATTTTCACTCAAAACTTATATCACTAATGATTTGTAAAAGTAAATTATTTCAATATACATTTCATAACCAACATGTAAGAATAATTATTATTATTCCTACCTACAACAACAAACCTAAAACACTATTTACTATGGGAAAATAACCAGGAAGGTGAAAAACATATTATTATTTACGATTTCGACGCACTCGACTTTTAGTAAAATATAGTAGGGAAACATAATATTATGGTTTTGATTTTTGCTACTAGTATAAGAAAACTGCGTGTTCAAACTACTTGTTTGTCTGTCTGAAAATTCGGAAGTACTTTGGTAGTTTACCGATTTATAATAATATTGTATATATCGTTGTTTAAAAAATATTCAAACACAATAAAATATGATATATGTACTGATTTATCACTGGTTTCAGTGATGAACTGATGAGTCAATTATAGCCACTATACTTTCGTCATACGTGTGTATGATTGATGTGATTTGCAACGTGATGATATTTCAGAAAAATCACGGGTCAAATTGTCCCACCGAAAATATAACTGCGTTATAAGAATAACTATACCTACGATAAATTATACATAATACAATATAGTCTCAAATGCATACTAGTGAAATATTTTATTTGAATCAATAAAATAAAAAAATAAATAAAAAATAATAATAATACAAAAATAAATTCACAACACAAGAAAATCCGCGCGCAAATCATAGCGCGTGACAATGAAATCAAGAACTTTCGAGCCGACGCGGACGACGAAGGAGCCTAACAAAAGTACCTACAATCATAGGCGGCTCGTGACAAAATTGTATGGCCGTGTTCACTTGAAATAAAACAACGAAAATAGGTACCTACAATAGCGTTAGCAGTACAAAAAAAATGAGCACCACATTATAAATGTCTATTTATACACTAAAAATTATAGAGTATTTCAAAACGAATTCAATTATTATTTAGCAATAATTAGAAAATCCCCGAATTTGCATTCGTGATCGTATTCATAGTGTTTGTCTACACTAATATTATAAAGAGGAAAACTTTGTTTGTTTGTTTGATTGTAATGAATAGGCTCATAAACTACTGGACATTTTACCAATGTTTGCAAGTTTGTGATTACTTTGATAGTTTACCGATTTATAATAATTGTATACTTATATCATTGTTTAAAAATATTCAAACACAATATGATATAGGTACTGATTTATCACTGGTTTCAGTGATGAACTGATGAGTCAATGTTAGCCACAATACTAATCACTTTCGTCATACATGTGTATGAACTATGATTGATGTGATTTGCAATGTGGTGAAATTTCATAAAAATCACGGGCCAATTTTTTGTTTTGAATCCCACCGAAAATACATATATTACTAATTGCGTTATTAGAATAATTAATTACTATACCCACGATCAATTATTACAATTTACAATATAGTCTCAAATGCATACTAGAGAAACATTGCAATTTGAATCAATTAAAATGCATAGCATACAAAAATAAATTCACAACACAAGAAATTCCGCGCGCAAATTATAGCGCGTGTCAATGAAATCAAGCATGTAATTTTATATCAAGCCGACGAGCGACGACGCCGAACTAAAGTACCTACAGTACCATTTACCTTCAGTGTACAATACAGTTTACAGACCTACGACGGACGAACAATAATGAGTAATAAATAAAAAAAAAACATAGTTTCTAAGGTCATTAGTTTTATTTTATTTTATTGTTATTTTCTTTGAACGATTGGAAATGAAATTACTCAATTTTTACACAGAACTTTGATTTATTAGAATTATGCTCATTATGCATAAGATAACGAACGCGAATGCACGACATCTAGCGCGTCAATGTCTAAACATCGCCTTTCGTTTAGACATTGACGCGCTAGATCTGTAATAAGTATATAGTCTATGCGCTAGATGTCGTGCTTTATGTCGTGTTTCGCTTGGCAAAAGTCACGCACACTACTGTAGAAGTGTCAAATTTTTCCGGTATTTTACTGTTGTTTTTCTAAGTAAATATTGTAAATTATTGATTAAAAAGGTCGAACGCGCACACATTTCATTATAGAGAAGTGATAAAATGATTAGTTTTAAAGAAATAGTGTCTGTGTTAAGTGTTTAGAGGTAATCAAAAATGTATGGAGGGACGGTCGGAACATCAACCTTAACTTCATTTAGTTAATTGAGTAAACAAGGAAACGGAATTGAGATAATACCATAAATAAGAGGAGAAGGGAGCGGGAATCCCCCAAGAGATAATATTTCTTATATATCGAATTTCTATAATCAAAATATATTCTATAATATTCCACAATATTTTATGCATTCATAGCTAGCAGTATTTTTTTTTATTGTATTGACTACGGATAGTGTCTGTTCAGACTGCAGAGTATTATTGCTTTGCTGTCCCGTATTTTTCTTTGAAAATGAAAAAAAAAAAAACAAATTGTTGAATAACAGTATCGAAATTACTATCGAATATTTTTTTTTGCGTGTCATACTTTTCTAAAAGAAAATATTAATTTATTATTTGACTTCGTAAAGTTTCGGTCGATTTAATAATATAGAAAACACTAAGTAGGTAATTAACTAATTACATTAAAAATAAATTAATTTATGATTTCATTCACTTTGTTAAAATAATGAATATTAAATAATGCACTGTGAGCCTTTTAAAATATTTCTATTCCATTAAAAGAGTAACTCGGAGTCTTAAAACTTTTGGAATGAAAATTCAAATAGCTATAACATTATACATTATAACATTCTACAGTGAGGCTTTTTAGCTTATCCGATTTATTATCTATCAAAAAAAATTTGATAGATAATAAATCGTAATAACTGTTAAGTCGGTTTACTGACGATAGTTGAACGTGACAACATCCGCGCTCCCGCTTGCACTTCAAGCCTTACATGGGACGCCTCAGAGCGAGGTAACGCCGCATGAGTCATGTTTATTCATGCGTGCAGCCGGCTCTATCGAATTATAAGACGTTGTCACGTCAAAAATACGTGTGGCACTCGAGGACTGCCGCGGTAAAGCTATTGCATAGCATCGCATCGCTGTGCCGGTTGGAGTGGGGGGTGTTAGGTTTTTTCGTTACGGAATTTTTCGGTCGCCACGCTCAAAGTCTGAGATAAAAGCTATACAATAGCTTAATAATAAAATAGAATAAAACTTCATTTACTTTCAGTCGATTTGTAATTACGATTTAAGGTAAACTTCCTTCTATAAATGTTTTTTGAATGTGTTGGCTTTATTATTGACTATATTAATCAATCAGAAGAGTTATCTACTAATATAATATTGTGCCTAATATCTGCATTTTATTTTATTGCTTATTGCTCCTAAAATTTGTCAGCAGCTAATATATTCTTTGCTAAAGAATAGATTAGTCAATGGTCAATGTATAATTTAAAATCGTCGTTTATCGTATCGCATGTTCTAAAACTGCCAAATCTGGCACACTGCATTTTTGCAAACCCCAAGCCAGACACAATAAAAACCATTTCGCAAATAAAGCACTGGCAAGACGGTTCGCTAAATGAAGAACTAATTTAAACTTAGTTGTATATTATTATTACAGCCAACGGTTCTCAGCGTAAACTGTTAATTAGAAAGGTAATGTATTCATAGCTGGATGCTGTTTCTTATTTTTAATAGGTATATTAATATTGGATAGTATCCAATATCTTACTGTTTCGAAGTTTTTAATTAATGAAGTTTTCATCTAGTAGAATTGTAATTAAAGTTGTATTGAAATTACGGCTTAGGGATCTTAAAACAGCCTTTATCATATACTTGAAAGGCATGCCTGTAAATATTATAATCTGTAACATCACCAGTGTTTGTGGCTTACAAGCTTCTTAACATGCTCTACAATAAAAAAGTATGACCACAATTTTATTATAATAAAGACTGTCCGTTCCAAATGGATTTGTGTTTTCGTTCTCTTAGTATATCAGGGGTTATTATAGATGACAAA
The DNA here is from genome assembly GCF_061535395.1 of Colias eurytheme. Classification (NCBI taxonomy): domain Eukaryota; kingdom Metazoa; phylum Arthropoda; class Insecta; order Lepidoptera; family Pieridae; genus Colias; species Colias eurytheme. The sequence goes on along the minus strand of NC_142997.1, from coordinate 8,295,170 downwards.
TTTCTGTTGCATCGTAGATGAGATGGCTCTTATAAAATGTTTAGACGCATGATCTCCCCAAATGCCGCCGCAGATGAAATGTGAAAACACCAGAAACAGATTATATTATTTGCAAAAACACTTGTAGTAGTAGTTTTTCAGTTAACCAATAAAAAATCAAATCTTTCTATTTATTGGATGCTCTATTAATATATTATCTTTGCTTGTTATAATACGAACTGAAAAATCATTAGTTCTTGATAAACGAACATTTTACCCGCCCATTATTTGAACGATCAACACAAATGAATTAAAACCTTAATAAAATTAACAAAAAATCAAACCAACAAATCGTTTTACAAAACTCCAACCCTAAATTGAATGCAAAAAATGGGCGAGCCATTTAATAAATGGCACGAACATGAATATAAAAAAGTGTCGTTATTTCGCATTAGATTATTAAGTCGTATTTTACTTGTGGTACAAATGGCTGTATTTTGTTATCCACCTAATGGCTCGTCGTGTATAGCGTAAACGGTACTGTTTAATCCCCATTAAATAATTGGAAACAGTATAAATTGCTGGCACGAACGGGTTGGGTTATGGATCGGTCGTGTTTTGTACTGCGCCATTTTTGCGCGCCAAAAGTTTGATCTTCGTGTGTTTTGACTTGAGGACTTTCAATGATATTTGATTTTGGGTAGAGAATTTATGAGTTAAATATAATATATAGGTAACTTTTTGTTTTATTAAGATTAAGTAAGGCAAGGTTTAAAATTATCAAAGAATATATTCGTATTCATTATAATATTATAGGTTTCGTATTCATTATATTTTGACACAGAAGATCTGGCATGTTATTACAAACACGAAAAATATGTACTGTTTTATTAAACAGTACATATTTTTCGTGTGTTTAATAAACCTACTTTTATCAGATGTAAAAAAACAATATAACTCTGTTAAATCTCAACTCAGGATAGAAATCGTAAGCTCCTATCAAAAAATGTAACGCAAATTATCTACAGACCACAATTGCGGAACTTTTTAATTTTAATAAATATTTTTTTAATGTACAATATAAATACAAATAATACAAATCTATAGTCTACAAAGACAATACAAGAAATACTTTGAGATCGTGATTGATCAAAACATTTATACATACATATTACAAAGCTTTAAAAAAACCAATAGGTTAATACTTCGATGGCTTTTAAAAATCACTAAGAAAAGGAAAATGACAAAAACACGTTGAAAATTGTGTTCGGGATAACAAAAAGTTCCATTGTACATCCGCACTTACCGAAAATTACATTTGAATAAAATTTCGGGACGTCAAAATGATGGAGCAAATGAGAAGCGGAAATTTGAATGTCCCATGTCCCAATATTTTGGGGACGCGAGGGACTGACCTTTTTACACCTTTTAGTCATTATGTACCTTTATGAAGTCTTTAAGGTAAGCAGGTGTGAGCAAAATTACAACAATGCTTGATAAGTTTAAACTCTCGCGACATACATTTGTATTTTTTTTATAATTCTTAGCAATATGAGAATTTTATGTAAGTAAATTTAAATGTAATTTTTAAATGTAAGTCACATTTTCACTCTTTTTAAAGCTATACCTAACACTATTGTTAGAGCTAAGTGTTAGAGTATGTGCTTTTCTTCTCTTAGTACCTATTTACGCTTGACGCACATATTATAGTAGGTAATCATCATTTCTTTTAATAGATAGTAGTCAGTATAAGTAACAATACCCATCTCAAAGGAAATAATATGTCCCTACCTCTAAATATGTACCTAAATAAAACTTTCCTAAAGCGTCTACTTATAAATAAATCGCAACTACACACATTAACACAAGATAAAAGTCTAGAAGCATCGAGAACCTTTCGAACGTTGAAAGAAAAGTTTGGAAATCTCAACAGCCCTACTGGAAAAGGAATTTGCACGACATTTTAGCATACAAATATCTTGAGAAGTACCTCACTGTCGCCGAAACGACGCGGTAATGTACTGAAAATGCACAGATGTGGGACGTAGGGCTGTCAACAGGTGTGTTTTAGTTAATTGAATTTTAATATAAATAATATCGTTAAAGTAAATAAATATTCATAGAAAGATGTCCAATATCCTTTATTCTGAATACACATACAAAATAAAATATAGAGATAGATAGGTAGGTTACAAAATAAGTTCAAATATCATCATATGTTCATAATAATTATATTTTTATAGTAGTGATTTGGTAGACTGCTTAGGCACTCAATTTAATTTTTTTTTTTTTTTTTTTTTTACCTAAAATAATGAACCTAAGGTATCATTATTGAAAATTACGATCTAGCCCTTTACTATATATAGGCTAATGAGTAATATAAATCTAACTTAATTTGCTAGGTATAGTATGTCTAAGAATGTGTCCATTAACACTTTTCTTAATGTCTCTATTTAAGGCGAAGACACTTTGTTCATGTGTTCTTTATGAATAGCACTCACTATATTTCACTGACACTTCACTAAACTAACTCAAAAGGTTTTGTCCTTTTTAGTCTTCTCACTATGTCCGTGTTGTCAAGGAGCTGGATAGCCTCGACGTTCACATGATGGTGAAGTCTGCGTTCGTGAGCTTCGGCGTTTTTTTTAATTATGTCCGTGACGAGATCTACTTTAAGGTCCCGATGTAGGTCGTCATTTCTAATGTACCAGGGAGCATTCACGATCTCTCTCAGCACTTTATTTTGGAATCGTTGTATGATAGTGATATTACTTTGTTTGGTACAGCCCCAAAGCTGACTACCATAAGTCCACAAAGGCATAAGGACTTGTTTATACAAGAGTAATTTGTTTTGCTTTGAAAGTGTAGAATGCTTGCCAATTAGCCAGTACATAGCCTTATAGCGAAGCTCTAGCTCCTCGCGTTTCTTTTTGACATGAGCCTTCCAGCGAAGCTTTGCGTCTAGAGTCATACCCAGGTATTTCGCTGTATTTTGATAAGGTATTACATGATTATTTATGTATACCGGATGATAATTTGGCTTTTTGTTTGTGAAGTCTATGTGAATAGATTTAGACTCATTGAGTTTTACTCTCCATTTTTTCGTCCAGTCAAAGATCGTATTAACAGCTGTCTGAACTTTTTCTACTGCTTCTTCATGAGTGTCACCTGTAGCCATTATAGCTGTGTCATCCGCAAATGTTGCAATGGTGTTGTTCTCTAACTCAGGAATATCGCAAGTGTACAACAAGTACAGAATAGGACCCAGGACACTTCCTTGCGGTACTCCAGCTTTTATAGGCTTAAGCTCTGAATATGCATCATCTTGTCTTACTCTAAACATACGTTGTGATAAGTAAGACTCTAAGATGTCAGCAAACTGTTTTGGGAGCATATTTCTTAGTTTGTATATAAGCCCTTCGTGCCATACTTTATCAAATGCTTGCGCCACATCCAAAAATACCGTGGAGCAAACTTTTCTTTCTTCTAGAGCCTTTTCAATTATATTGGTTATCCTATGTACTTGATCTATTGTAGAATGGCGTTCTCTGAATCCAAATTGGTACTCAGGAATTAAGTTTCTTTCCTCGATTATGGGTTTTAACCGTTTCAAGAAAAGTTTTTCAAATAATTTTGACATGATTGGCAGCAGAGAGATCGGCCGGTATGAAGTAGTCTCATGTGGCGGTTTACCAGGTTTTGGTATCATTATAACTTCGGCTATTTTCCACACATCAGGCACACACTTAAGCCTAAAGGTAGCATTAATGATTGTAGTTAGTTTGACAATAGCCTTCCGCGGAAGGTTTCTAAGGATTTCTCCAGTAATGAGATCATAGCCAGGTGTTTTCTTTCGGCTAAGACGTTTAATTTCACTGGATACTTCTCTTGGAGTGACTAGTCTTATTTCTAGCTCATCATTTGCTGTTTCTTCTACTAAAGTGAAGTGTTCATTCTCTTCATTGGGTTTGAAAATTTGCTCTAGATGTTGTGCAAATCTTGCTGCTTTTTGCTCGTTGCTGATTGCCCACCTCCCATTCACATCTTTGATTGGTGGGATATGCGTCATTGGTTTTTTTGAACTTTTTGTGGTTTTCCAAAGGGAGTAATCTGTTGTACGATCACTAGTTAGATGATTAAGGAAGATATCCATTGATTCATCTTGAAACTTTTGAATTGTTCTTTTCAGTCTTTTAGTAAGATTATTAAGTACTGTTTTATCATGTGGAAATCTCGTATGATGCCATATCTGTCTTTGTTGTCTTTTTTTGGCTATAAGATTTATTATTTCTGGCGGATAATTATTGGATCTTTTGCTTTTTCTAACAGTAGGTGTATTATTCCAAGCGCTTTTCTGTATATCAACAATAAATTTTCTGATTTCATGCTCCAGATCTTCCTCGCATTTTAGAGGAATTTTTAATTCTATCACAGATTCCAAGTCCTTTTTGAAGCTTTCCCAATTAGTATATTTATTTACTAAAGTAGGATGACTTTCCCTCATTATTATGCTCTCACTTATAGTTAGTATGATAGGCGAGTGGTCTGAGCTCATGTCATAACCTTCCTCAATGTGGAGAAAATTTTGTGATATATTTTTATAAATAAAAAAGTCAATTAAGTCTGGTTTTTTCTGTCGGTCGGTTGGCCAATAGGTTGGTTTACCCGTTGATAAAGTTTTACATTGCGTGTCTCTAATAGCACATAGTAACTCTCTTCCTTTGGTTGTGGTCAGTCTTGAACCCCAGTATACGTTTTTAGCATTAAAATCACCTCCTAATATAAATCTGTTTCCAAGATCGTGTAGAAGGCTTTTGTAATGATCTGCTTTCAAGGAATACCTTGGTGGACAGTATATGGATGAAATGGTTATAGGACAATGCTTAGTTTTTACACTGACCGCCACTGCTTGTATTTCTTCTTTTTCGTATTTATTTACTTCATAATGGTAGATGTTCTCCTTTATAATGACAGCACTTCCTCCTCTTGATGTATTATGGGGATGTAGCGCGTGATAAACTTTGTAGCCTTTGATTTCTACGTGGGATTCTTTGTTGAAGTGTGTCTCTGAGATGAGGCATACATCAATGTTTTCTATGTGTAGGACTGCTGTAAGTTCATTCTGATGTTTTAGCAGTCCATTTGCATTCCATGCCATAATTTTTAATGTATTCGACATTTTTATTGTTTATGATTGGAAGCTCTTTTATTGCTTTCCTCAAGTTTTTTAAGCCTCTCATCAAACGAGGTTAAAAGCTTTAAGATGGTATTCATTTTTTCATCCATGTGTTGGTTTTGTGGCTTATTTTGTGACTGTGAGGATGTTTGTGGCTGCGCTCCTCGTGTCACTGATGCATACGAAAGTTCTTTTGTTGTTGTAAGTTTACTGAGTTTGGTCACTTTTTCTTTGTTTAGAATTTGAAGATTTGGCTGCACATTCCTTTTTATGCTTTTGTTTTTAATAATTTGAAGTTCTTTAGCCACTGTGCATCCCCTATAGTTAGCCGGATGAGGCTCTCCACAATGAACACATTTTGGTTTCATTGTAGTTGGTTTATTGCAATCCTTTGTTAAATGCTTGCCTGTACACTTAACACATCTGGGTTCTTTTGAACAGTATTTTTGTGTGTGGCCGTATGCTTGACACCTTTTGCATTGTGGTATCAGCTTAGATGTTTTCAGGGGCTGTATGTCCACCTTACAGCCTAATATGGATTTAATTCCATATATTTTTTTTATGTCCTCATCCTTATCGAAAGAGAGCATAAACATGTTTAAGGGTTCCTTGTTCTTCCAGCTCAATTTGTTGACCGCGTCCTGGATTTTGTATCCCTTAGATGTCAGGTCTTCAAGTATTCTAGCTGGCACGTATGAGGAGTGCAGGTTTTTTGCCATTACCCTAATCGGCCTTTCTTGTTTATTTTCATAAGAATACCAAAGGCAGTTGTTCTGTAACAAATGCTTGGTAATAGCGCGATACGAGTCACCGTCGTTAGAATTTATTTTAACTTTTTCTCCATTCATCATTTTCATGATGAACGAGTCTTTCATTAGATTTTCCGAAAGAAGATCGTAAAACTGTTGATAGTTTTTTACGTTTTCGACAATTATGGGTGGTGGTGAAGGTTGTTTCTTAGGTTTCACATTTTCTTTGTTTGCAGTAGTTTCATCTGCTTGATGAGATGGTGGGGACAGTGATGTGTTCAATTTCCTTTTTTTTCTACTTTTCTGTCGTACCCATTCTGTTTCCTTTGCAAGCTCTTCTTCATCCGTCTCGTACTGGACCTGCATCGGCTTCCCATTATTATCTTTTTTGTCGGGGTCTGTACTTTTTTGCCCCTGGATATAACTCAACTCTTGCTGAAGTTTTTCTATTTGACCTTTGAGGTCATGCACTAAATTCTGGAGATGTTCTCGTTTTATTTTTTCTTCACTGTAGTGTTTATATAACAGGTGTTCTGTTTCAGTTATTAGTTTGATTGGAGATGTCGAAGCCATAATTAATTAAACGTTATAGCTTCGCCTTAACACTTTGTTTACACAAATATGTGAGTTACTTTCGGTAACTGGGTCATCGCGGCGACCGCACGCGGCCAGACGTGACGATTTGTAGGTTGCTGCGTCAGCGCAATACCCGAGCACTAACTAGCGCCCAAACGTGAGCGACGCGACGCGACCTTTCTTAGCGGAAGTCGAAAGATCACTGAGATCACTCAATTTAATAATAATAAAATATACTCTTCGTTATGGCTGGTTCACACTTTGATTAGTGCGAGTGCAGGTGATTAGTGCAGGTGTTTAGTAACTACGTGTGGACAGCGACTGTTTAGTGCAAGTGTTTACTTAGTAGGCTGTGTAGTAAAGTGAATAGAAGCGTGTTCTATTTTTTTGCGAGTGGACTGCGAGTAGCCACGTCCCGCGCGCCCTCCCTTCCCCCTCACTCGCAGTGTGCCTGCCTAAACACGTCTGGACACGAGTGTTTAGGGTTTAGTGTTTAGCGTAGTGTGTAGCGTCGCGAATTGCACCATTGACCTGCACTCCCACTAATCACCTGCACTCGCAGTTGAATTGGACACTACTCGCACTACACACCTGCACTCGCACTAATCACCTGCACTCACACTAATCAAAGTGTGAACCAGCCATTATTCGTCACACGTTAAAGCCCAACTTTGAATTATTTTTATTGAACTTTCTAAATGATACGTCTGGGTTTCTTTTATATTCAATTGCGCGTAAGTATCTCATTTAAAACTTCTCTAAAACTTTAACTCAATTCCCAGTAACAGTATAATAATCATGGACAAAATTCAACTATTCCAAGCTCACTGCGAAGGCGTTTAACCAAAGAATCCATAAATAATTCTTTACATTCGCATACATTTAAAGTCGAGATTTTTAAGATTAAATAGCTAAAATATGGCGAATCGGAATTCCGTTGGCAACCCTAACCGCATGCGTAGCTCGATAAATATTTGAATTTTTGTTTTCCCTTCCGGCTTCCGACGTGATCGCGGGCTTAAGTCCATACTGAGATGTTTGTGTTACTTATTATTGTGTACAATCTATTGTAAACTTTTGTTACGTAAGGTCATGATATGCAAGAATTCGTATTTGTAGAGTCAGATTTGAAACGCGATTTTTTAATCGATTTATCAATATTTAGAGCACGTATGTATTTGTTTCTCTAAATGAAATATTCACGCTAATTAAGAACATATACAGATATAAACTTATATCTGGATGAAATTGACTTTATTCTAAAGATTAAGAACCATAGGTATTATAAGAAAATATTCCTTTCATCTGTTTTTATTCGTTGAATTAACGTTGTGAAGATTTTGACATAGCCTTTACCACGGTTAGTATTAAAACAGTCAACAGCAAATAGTCAAACAGTAAACGATGAATAATTAATAAAATGGCGCTACATAACTACGTTTTAAAAGAAAATGCTCGAATAGAAAACCTCCATTGTTTTGGAAACTTGTTAATTAAAACGCATATATCTTACTTAAAAAGTATAATACACAACGAAATATGTGGACCAGGTTTTTTAATTATAAACCTCATTCTTTGCAAAATATATAGCACAGACGAAATAAACGTATTTAATGTATAATAAACATAATATATAGTAGTTTTTTAAATGTTTGCGTAGCTCTTTGCTCGACTAGTCTTGAACAAAGCATTCTGTATGAGTATTTGGAAACACACGTATGTTATTTATTGAAATACACGCTACGGTTTTGGAAAATAATAATTGATATAAACTTAAATGGCAAATATGATAGAGTCTGTAAAAATAATAGATTTATTTAAGCATTTTCATCATTTCATGATCTATCTACAAGTATTAAATAATCTTTCTATGTATATCAATAAGATAAGTACCTACTAATGCCAACATCAAATATACCTATGATAGCAATAATGATAATGTAGTAACCATAACAATATTATTAACACAGTTGTGTTACTTATTATCATAATTGGTATCAGATATTTTGCCATATTTTCAGGTATTTTTTGTCGTTGCACATGGCGATACTATACAGGTTTAGTTTTTAGATCGGTGGGGAATCTTATTCATACCATTTTGCATTTCAAATGTCATGCTCTAAATGACTGAACCCTGCACATAAAACCTTATTTAATCAAACTTATATTACCAATATTATTTTGAAAAAGATTATCTGTTGTTATATAAAATTATAGGTACGTTTATTTGTGTTCTTCTGTTTCGTATGTTTCAAACACGAACATAAAACAAAGGAAAATTGCAAGCTATTTAAATGCATGCATCTTATTTGAGAAATATCAACACATAATTGTCTTTGAATAGATTTCGTGTCTTTTGTTTAAAATTCGTTTTTAATTTTATTATAGATGCTCTATATTTTTGGTTCAAGAACGATTCTTCTAAAAATATGTTTGTTTTGAGATTTTCTCAAAGTCTTCAAACATTGGATATGCTGTATTTGTTATATTATTTAATTTAATACATTTATATTTTAACATTCATAAATGTAAGGTTAAATTGTTAAATATAATAGCATTTATTTGTACTCCCCTCTTATATAGCTACTGTAAAAAATGAAAATCAATAGTCTAAGGCTTAATAAGGCCTAAGCCTTATAGACTAGAGTAGATAATTTTTGAAACAAAAAAAAATCGCAGTCGGATGAAACCTATTAGAAAAGGAGCGTAATATGATAAAAATGTAAGGAAAAATAAATTACGGTCAATCCGAGTTCGGGAAGCGGGAGGGGGGAGCTTTTAAGAGAAAAAAATGGTTTCTCTCGATTTCCGACAAAACTACAAGTCCTATAGCAAAAAGTTCAATGGCAAAGTTGTAGGTAATTAAAAGTTTTACAACTTTTGTATTCACAATTTTTTCACATAACCTCAAAATTTAGGTGAAAAATTGAAAAAACCAAGTTTTTGGTCTTTTATTTTTATATACTTCAAAAAATTTTTTTTTTCTACAAAATTTGGTGGAAACTTACTTTATTATGTCCCAAATACACTGTAATTTATTTGATTGAAAATATTTATTTTTTCGCCTTATTTTGAATTAATACCAAAAAAACAACCTAATTTTCAATCGAAAAGTCACCCGTCAAAATATCAGTTTTTTTCAAAAACTTGGGGTGCCTTTTATTCATTGAAATCTCTACTTTCATATGGTGTAAAAAAAATAAACACCACCATAGTAAATGTTCTCAGGAAATGCATACAAACAGTGTAAAAATTAGCTTTTACTAAATCAGGCACACTTCTCGAACTACCTGAAATGTTTTTATCGACATCATTTTGCTTTTAATTATGCTGTAAAATATTAAACTTAGAACAGATAATTATTTTTCTTTTGAAATATTACCGAAAAGCCGATACAAGAGAAGATATAGAGTTCAAGAAGTGTGCCTGATTTAGTAAAAGCTCATTATTACACTGTTTGTATGCATTTCCTGAGAACATTTACTATGGTGGTGTTTATTTTTTTTTACACCATGTGAAAGTAGAGATTTCAATGAATAAAAGGCACCCCAAGTTTTTGAAAAAAGCTGATATTTTGACGGGTGACTTTTCGATTGAAAATTAGGTTGTTTTTTTGGTATTAATTCAAAATAAGGCGAAAAAATAAATATTTTCAATCAAATAAATTACAGTGTATTTGGGACATAATAAAGTAAGTTTCCACCAAATTTCGTAGAAAAAAAAATAAATTTTGAAGTAGATAAAAATAAAAGACCAAAAACTTGGTTTTTTGAATTTTTCACCTAAATTTTGAGGTTATGTGAAAAAATTGTGAATACAAAAGTTGTAGAACTTTTAATTACCTACAACTTTGCCATTGAACTTTTTTCTATAGGACTTGTAGTTTTGTCGGAAATCAGGAGAAACCATTTTTTTCTCTTTAAAGCTCCCCCCTCCCACTTCCCGAACTCGGATTGACCGTAATTTATTTTTCCTTTTATTTTCATCACATTCGCCTCCTTTTCTAATGGGTTTCATCCGACTGCGATTTTTTTTATGTTTTCATTATTTTTATAGGCTTCTACCCCAGTCTATTAGACTATTGCAGATTCATTCTATACCGCTCACTGGAAAACATCCTAATTTCGATGACAGGTTGGAAATTGACTTTTTTACCCTTGATTATGTTATTTGTTAATTATCTGCTAGTTACCCAGTAGCAAAAAACAGATTTTTATCACCAAGTCATCATCAACATCATTTTACAAAAAAAAATTGTTTGTCTGCACATCGAAACCACCAAACAACCATCTGATAAAGCAATAGATAGTCTAATATTCTAATCTATACATATAATAAAATCGTAGGAAAGTCAAAACTGTACATTGAATATTTTTTTAAAAGAATACATAATCCATGATCTATAATCGATATAGAAGCCAAAAACATAGTTTTTAGAATTTTTGTCTGTTTGTCTGTTTGTCTGTTTGTCTGTTTGTCTGTATGTTTGTCCAGGCTAATCTCGAAAAGTACTGCATAGATTGACTTCAAATTTTGCATGAATATTACTAACAGGTCGGGTGAGGCTTTTTTAAACATATTATCATGCTATCACCTCCGGGGGAGGAGCTGTGAACCTTTTTTTTTTCTTTCGTATTCCGTGTATTACGACAGCGTACAATCTAAAGACTCATGTTTATATGTTGGTTTCGGGTAAGCCATGCTATTATCTAGCTTTACACAATAAAAACTATGTCATTTACGTAATTTGGGCAGAGAATCAGTTTAATGAATTTATTAGTATACAAATTTGAAACAGCGCCATCTATGAGATTTCGTAAAAATCAAATCAATTTACATGTTAACACTACTGAACACAATGTTAAAAATTAATAATTTAAATATAATTATGTTATTTATTTATTTAACTCTTTAACCCATATCTTCCCTTCCCTATAAGGTGCGCTTATAATTCGTGTGAATATACTACATTTTTAAAAGTGAGGGTAGATGTTTATTATTTTAAGTCAAACTAGACACCATTACAGTTAATCTAATATTGATTGTGTTCATTGGTTACATTTTTAAAAATCTTCGTGTTTTAAAAATTCGATAACGAGGCGGGACTCGAACCAGCATTCTTTAGTGGTCGAATTTTTTCTATTCTTTATAAATTTATTGTTTATGAATTTATATTTATAAATAATAATACAAAAAGGTTAGTTCGTTGATAATTATTATTCCTTCATCATTTACATGTTGTAAGTAAAAATTTACTTTGACTGTTAATACTTTTGTTCAGTATTTACCTGTATGATTATTGCTTGGTAATTAATATATTTTCATGTCGTATACCTAATTAAAAACATAAGTTTGATGTGAAACTAGCTGGATTTATTTTTACACACAGTCTTATATTTTGTGTTAATGTTAAAATAGTATTTATAGTGTAAATCATAATATTTTTTCACAATTAAAAATATTTCCTTTTTTTGATGGCATCGAATTAAACCGCGCTGTCGTTTCGTTCACAAAAAGTGAAGTTATGAGGACCGAATATGTAGCCGCCTCAACTTACGGAAACGAGAGTAACCTGCGTTGTCTGTTAGTTATTGTATAGTCGAATTTAACGTTACATGGAAATTGGCATCTAATTATACAGAATAATACTTATATTAAATCTGTAGAGGTCAATTCTGTACATGAAATATATTTCCTAAATAACTATCACGAGGTGATTAGGGATCGACACTGACGCCAAAAATTTTTGTCCGTCTGTCTGTCTGTATAACCGTTATAGAAACAAAAACTACTCGACGGATTTAAACGAAACTTGGTACAATTATTAGTATGAAAGAAATGTTCTCCATATTATATAAAAAATATCTCCCGACATCATAATTAATGTCTATCTTTTATGGTTGAGCTTAGGAGTTCAAAGCTTTCTGATTATATTTGTCTACTAGCTGTGCCCGCGACTTCGTCCGCGTGGAATAGTGACTATGGGACCTATGACCATGGGCTCAGGGTGGGGCAACAATAATTGTTTTTATTTTCATGCTTCCACTCCCACGCCCACTCCCAGGCCCACGCCAACGCCCACGCCCACTCCCCTTCACAATTGGTACCTACCAGATCAAAGCCAGGGTAAGCGCCCCACCCAGCCCCACCGTGGCTACGCCCATGCTGAATTACTACTTAACATACAATTATTGAGTAAATACGTACTACCATAAATAATTAAAAGAATTGTTATTAAAATTTCTTACTAAACTGAGCTAAAAAACTTACGTACCAACTTATTAAAGAAAATCAAGAAATGAAATGCCTAACCTATACCAAATAGTTACTACATAATATTGTAATTAAAAATTATGATTAGTATATAATATCGAAAATCAAAAAAGAAATGCTACTAATTCTACGTAAAATTTCTTTTAAATTATGTCATATTATTTTTTAGGAACCAGGGGGGGAGAGGAGCAAATTCTATTTCCTTCCTTTCTTAAATGGATGTTTTTAATAATGTATGGTGTAGCCACTGATCAGCTTAATCGATACTCAATTTTTATCAAATCCAGCAACAAATCCAAATTAGATGTTTCCTGTCTCACGCACGTAACTAAAGGCTGAAGAGAGAGAGAGGGAGCACGTAACTTAACCGTTTAGACGAAGAAAAGTGTATAGAAAAAGGAATAAATAATTTCATAAACTTCCCAACGATCTTTAAAAATAAATTATTATATCATTTTTTTCATTCCCACTTTTACCCCTATGTAGGTATAATAAGTGGATGAACCGATTTCGATACAATTTATCTAAGAACCAGCGTCGGAAAATATGCTGCCTAACAAAAAAAAGCCGCATCTAATTCGGTTTACCTGTTAGCCAGCTACGGTGCCATAGACAGACACACACACACACACAGAAATACATAGCAGTCAAACACATAACACCCGTCTTTTTGCGTCGGGGGTTAAAAATATAATACGACATAATTTAAAGGACATTTTGTGTGGAAAATTTACCTATTAGAAGTAACCATAATGTTAATTTGACCCCGCCCCCCCTACTACCTCAGCTTACCCCCAAACCCTTGGGGAATTTTGATATGATTATCTAGACATGTAAAGGAATAACTGTAGCGTATAACAGATAAATTACGTTTTATCGTACACTGTACAGTGTACAATAGAATGCCTTAGCAAATGTTCGCCGTGATTACTTATAAATTGTCATAACTTTTTTATTTATGAACCGATTGACATGAAATAAACACTAACTGTTAAATGAAGATTACCACAATACATTAGTGAAAACCGCATCTAAATCGGATAAGCCGTTTCTGAGATTAGCGTGCACAAACATACAGACAAACAGACAAAAAAATTTTTAACTACAGTTTTGGGTTCAAGATCGATTTAATAATAACACCTGCTAATTTTTTTCTACATATTTTCATTGTACAGACATCGCTTTTCCACAATTTTATTATATGTATTGATGATGATGATGATTGATGATTATAACACTCTCAGTCCGTTTTAACTTAATTTTTATTTACTCGCATCAGTGCCACCTAAAAAATCTTTATATCGAAATTCGAGCAAAGCTAAAAAATGAGAAATAAGAGTTCTCAAGGATCGTTAGGGGATTTTCCGAGCATTTCCCGGGGAATTTCCGGATGTTTTCCAGACATTTTCCGGACATTTCTCTGGCATTTTCCGGGGATTTTCCAGACATTTTCCGGGGATTTTCCCACGGTTTTTCCGGAAATTTCCACGCATTTTCCGAGCATTTCCCAGGCATTTTCCGGTTATTTTCCGGGAATTTCCCAGGCTTTTCCGGGGATTTTCCGAGCATTTCCCGGGGATTTTCCGGATGTTTTCCAGAAATTTTCCGGACATTTCTCTGGCATTTTCCGGGGATTTTCCAGACATTTTCCGGGGATTTTCCCACGGTTTTTCCGGAAAAATCCACGCATTTTCCGAGCATTTCCCAGGCATTTTCCGGTTATTTTCCGGGAATTTCCCAGGCTTTTCCGGGGATTTTCCGAGCATTTTCCGGGGATTTCCGAGCATTTCCCGGGGATTTTCCGAGCATTTCCCGGATATTTTCCGGACATTTTCACGCATTTTCCGAGCATTTCCCAGGCATTTTCCGGTTATTTTCCGGGAATTTCCCAGGATATTCCGAGCATTTCCCGGGGATTTTCCAGACATTTTCCGGGGATTTTCCGAGCATTTCTCTGGCATTTTCCGGGGGATTTTCCAGACATTTTCCGGGGATTTTCCCACGGTTTTTCCGGAAATTTCCACGCATTTTCCGAGCATTTCCCAGGCATTTTCCGGTTATTTTCCGGGAATTTCCCAGGCTTTTCCGGGGATTTTCCGAGCATTTTCCGGACATTTCCCTGGCATTTTCCGGGGATTTTCCAGACATTTCCCGGGAATCTTCCGAGCATTTCCCGAATATTTTCCGGACATTTTCACGCATTTTCCGAGCATTTCCCAGGCATTTTCCGGTTATTTTCCGGGAATTTCCCAGGCTTTTCCGGGGATTTTCCGAGCATTTCCCGGGGATTTTCCAGACATTTACAAAAAAAGAAAAAGAAAGCTAAAATCTTTCATATTAAATGTAGGTATATGGGATATTCATATTTCATACTTAATGTATGGGAGGGTTTTAAGATATTTTTTTTGATATTTCTCGATTTATTTTTAAAAATTTATTACCGCCATTTTACTCATTAGGTTAAGTACTTTCGATATCAGTTTAAAGTTTTTTGTTATCTGTGATACTTACGGAAAAATCGCCTGTGCACACTTACCGATTACACCCTGTATAATGATGCGCTCAAACTGTTAATCTACATTTAATTTAGATTATTATTTGAATTACTAAGTAATGTAGAATTTAAATCAAATTCATGTTTTCCTCAGATTTACGATGTCCTCCGATTTTAAGATTTTCTTATCAGAGTATTCAATTTTAATGTAGTTTATTTTTATAAGAGACAATTAAGAACATTAAAAAATAAAGTGTCACGTATTTTTTTTAAACGACGAATGACGAAAAACGACGTAATCGCGGACGAAGTCGCGGGCAACAGCTAGTATATATATATATATTATAAAGGCGAAAGTTTGTAAGGATGTATGGATGTATGTATGTATGGATGTTTGTTACTCTTTCACGTAAAAACTACTGAACCGATTACGATGAAATTTAGCCCACATATAGAGGGTAACTTGGATTAGCACAAAGGATAGTTTTTATCCCGGAAATCCCACGGGAACGGGAACTATGCGGGTTTTCCTTTGCAAACGCGGGCGAAGCCGCGGGCGGAAATCTAGTTTATCATATTAATCAAACAGATAGCGTTAGCTTATGTTTATGCTGACGTCACAGATGCTGTTATGGAGATCTAGAAGGCTTAATTTATGCGAATCTCGCACGTGATGTATTTGATTTAGATAATCGTTTACGCCAATATCACTTTATGGTGAACTAGTGGTCCGCCCCGGCTTCGCCCGTGGTACATATTTCGCAATAAAAGGTAGCCTATGTCCTTTCTCGGGTATCAAAATATCTACATACCAAATTTCATGCAAATTGGTTCAGTAGTTTAGGCGTGATTGAGTAACAGACAGACAGACAGAGTTACTTTCACATTTATGATATTAGTATGGATAGATGCATTGATATCGAGGAATAGTGTTATATCGAGGGATGAAAATCGCTTATTTTTTATGGAATCACTGTATTTTAAGACGATAAATATTAATTTTAATTCAAATAATTTTATTTTGTTGGAATAAATGCATTTGTAACAGTAAATGTTTTTTTAATACTCACACAGATAATAGTCCCGTCCGATTAGGGCCCTTCTGGCCTCCTCCACTCAAGCGACAGCTCAAGCCGAGGTTCGTGGTCCCCGTCAAGGGGGGACGCCCTTGTGCATGTCGCTACCAGGGTGAACCTTCAGTTCACCCCCGCGTCCGCGTTAAAATGTAGAAGCCCTTCTGGCTAACATTGAGAGACACCACAAAAAAAAAAAAAAAAAAAAAAAACGGATAATAGTTTTCAGTTCACTTTGTGGGCGTGCAAATAATTACTTCAACTAATACAAGTAATGTTTATTACCCGACTACGGCAAAGCAAAAGGAGGGTTATGATTTTGACAGGCTATGTATGTATGTATGTATGTATGTATATATGTATGTATGTATGTATGTTCATCTGTTCCCTCGAAACTTCTAAACTACTTATTAGAATTCGACAAATGACATATCATTAGAAGCGTTTTAATTGTCCGCTGGTTATAGGCTATATGAGGTTTCACAAAATCTAATGTGGCGCCCTCTAGCGGACAAAACATACAGAGTAAAAAAATAAAGTTAAGATAAATATGCCGTGTTTGGTATCATTTGAAAGCTTTTTACTTGCACATTTTGAATATATATATATATTCCTAGCATTTACTTGTGACTTTACCTGTATTCATGGGCTGATTGCATATAATTCACATCTTTTCGTTCATAGCTTCTTTATTAGTTCATCAATTTAACTTTTGTCAATATTATGCGCCAAAAATACACTTTAACACCAAAATAGTACAAATAATAAAAAGTTAAACAACTAAAACCCAACTACGACAAAAAACGACGTTGAAAAAGTATAAAACAAGATTTTCAGAATTCCACTATGTAGAGATAAATTTTCATGTTTGGAAAGGCGTAGTCACACGTTGTCAAAGTGCTACGGTAGATATATGTAACGTGTGACTACGCCTTTCCAAAGCCCTACGCCCCGGAATCACAGACACAATAGAAAATCTATTGTGTCGTGGCCCGATCGGGCCGTTCGGGGCTCAATGGGTGAATATTTATCATTTTATACCTCAAATTGCAAATGTACTAAAGTCTAGATTATCATCACTACCCAAAAATATTCCAAAAAGCACTCCGAATATTGTTATCGCATGAAACGAAATAAAAACGTCCAAAAAACTGTAGTTATTATTTGCGCAACGCATTCATATCGCGATATTGAATAAAACACTAAATTTAATCACTATTCCGGTCATGCGTGTATTAAAATCAAACCAATGTTTTATTAAGAGCCATTGAGGTGTGCATTTTTCGAACCAATCAAATTGAAGGAAGGAAAGTCCGAAATTCGCGTACAATCAAAATCTTTGTTTGTGGTTTTTCTATAGAAACCATAGACTATAAGGTATAGAGTATAGAGTATAGCTATGGGTTGTGATAATCTGTACACGCGCCGCGTTGACTGAACCGTGTATGAAGGTGTAGTACTCAAGGGTAGTGGAATAGGAGTTGATGAAGAGAAAATATTGCTAAATTGTCAAGAGACTTGTTGGTAATTCAGAAAACATTATAGAAAACATCAAAGATAACATTAAAGTAATTACTCAATAACCGTTAATTAACTTATTATAGCAAAACATAGAATATATTGTGTTGCCAAAATGGTGTTGAAAGTATCATTTTTCAAGTCTATCCCCATTTTGGTTAGAAAATGACAAAGAAAAACATTACATTTCTAGTAAAATAATAACAAGGTAACTCTACATTAATATTTGCCGACTTCCTTTCTTATAAGCCAGTACAAAATCAATTTTTTATGAATAAAATGCACAAACCGGCTCTACAAAATTGGTCACCATCTCCTAGTCTACATGAACATGAATACAGAAAGCAAACTATGAAACGCTGAGTCAGCATACGTGAGTGTTTTATATATCGCTTATATTATTTTTCCATCACGCGAATTTCTTGAGTCGCGTGAATATTGTTTTGCAAACTAGCTTCATACAGAATTGTGCAGACTTCGGAGATATTGTTGAATTGATAACGAAGCTTATGTACAGAGATGTAAACGATATTTTAGATACTAACATAGATAAATGTTTTTGAATTTTTTGACGTGACAACGTCTTATAATTCGATAAAGCCGGCTGCACGCACGAAAAAACATGACTCATGCGGCGTTACCTCGCTCTGAGGCGTTCCATGTAAGGCTTGAAGTGCAAGCAAGAGCGCGGAACGAGCGACAAAGAAGCACAATCGGTCGTTGTGACGTTCAACTATCGTCAGTAAACCGACTTTACAGACAATTATTTTTTTTCATTTCGTTTTAAATACTTGTGTTTCTAAATCTTTTGGTATAAGGTTTAAGAACAGTTTATTGTTTAGAGATTGGTTTTTATATCTGCTTACACCTGCTGCTTGGAAATATCTTAAGGTTTTTAGTAATTTAACTGAAATTAGTTTTCATTCTTATCCCTGGTTATAAGGAGAGGTGTTGTTAGTTTGATATGTGTTTTATTGTATTACTAGCTTTCCGCCAGCGGCTTCGCCCGCTTTGTCTAAAACCTAATAAATTATATACTCAAACCTTCCTCTTGAATCACTCTATCTATTACAAAATACCGCATCAAAATCCGTTGCGTAGTTTTAAAGATTTAAGCATACATAGGGACAGAAAAGTGATTGACAACTGCTGTAAGGCCTCAACATCTGAAACGTTGATAATCAAGTCCAATAGTCAATTACTTGTTTAAACGAAAGAAAATTGAGTAGAGTTATTTTCCCAAGTTTATATTCCTTTCGTAATTTCAAAAACAAATCTCCAGAACATCAATACAGCTGAATTTATAAGCTTCCCAAGATACAAAACTTTTATCTGGGCGTAGTAAAAATGTATCATCTCAACTTGAAGGGAATAACTTACCAACTTCTGTAATACCGTTATTTAAGTGTACTTTTAGTGTCAATCAAATTAACTGTGTTTATTCGATAACATGGAACTATTGGGCGGTAATAAAATTAAAAGTATTGTCTGGTGTTGGGGGATTTGGAGCAATATTGTTTTGACAGCAATTGGGTTAATTTGATTCGTTGTTTTTACTTTTATTGTACGAAAAATAGTGGGGAATATTTTAGGAGAAAACATTTACACAACCCTAAGAAATATTTGTCTTTGGGTTGAATGTATACAAAATATCTATCTATACAGGGTGTCCCACTGTTGGTATACTAAGCTCAAAGGAGGTTATAGTTTTGCATACGCTGAGTACGTAAAAAATAATTAAAAAATTCCAGACGCATTTTTTTTTCAAATAGATGAATTCTTAAAACTCTATGTGTACACCCATAACAAGCAACCCGCCCAACTTTGCCACCAGCACGTGAGCTATCGTTTAAGATTATGTTTTCATAGATAAAATGCTCATATTAGAGAAGCGGTATATGCCGGCTGCGCGAAGCTAGAGAAGAAAACATGGATTTTCAGGAAAAATTTAGCAAAAAATTTTGGACGTAATTTTTTTTTAAAGTATTTTTTACGTGATCAGTGTATGCAAAACTACAAGTTCCTTCGCGCTTAGTATACCAATAGTGGGACACCCTGTATATCTTGTATAGGCCACAAGTATTTTTAAAATATTATGAATAATTTAATTAAAAAGTACTTTTGTTACAGTTGTGCAAGAAGGAATTGTTGGATGTTATCGGAAAGTTGTATAGCTTTGCGTCGACAAATTTCACATGCACCATTCAGAGAATTGTGTCGACACATCTATACTAATAATATAATAAAGCTGAAGAGTTTGTTTGAACGCGCTTATCTCTGAAACTACTGGTCCGATCTGAAATATTATTTCGGTGTCTATTTATCGAGGAAGGCTATGGATAAATGTAAATGCTATATATGATCACGAGATCAACAGGAGCGGAGCAATGCGGGGAAAACCACAGGGCACAGCTAGTAGCCAATAAAACGCTAAAAAGAGAAATAGAAATCACACCCCTCATCTTTACTAAAACATTGCAAGAAAGGTCAGTTTTAATTATCAGATATCTGTACCGAGTGCCATCGTAAACCTCCCGAACCCCTTACGAATACGTTCACAATAAAATATCTAAATTGGGCAGAGTCTAATTTTGAATTCTGCTCCGACGCCGCCCATAAAGACGTGTACAGACGCGGTAGTAAGGGTGTGTACACACTGGCGACAGAAGCGATAAACGTAGGAAAGAGTTTTATAATTTAAACTATTATGAGCTAGTTACATTTTAAAAGAAGAGAAAAAGATTAAAATAATATAGAAGTATAAATTTATAAATTTAGTATAGAAGTATTAATTAAACGACAAAAAGTAGTAAGTTTGTCTACATACCATACATTTTATAATAAATGTTGGGAAATGAAAAAGAATAATTGTTCTTGAATTGCATCCACAATCAGATTTGTCAGTACCTAACTGTTATAAACTCGAATTTTTATTAAAAACGCTTTTATAGAAGTTATCTAAATGAATTCATATTCGTTTGGACTATGATAACATGATAACTGAAGATTTAGTTTGATAAACCCTATTTAAAAATTTTAAAGAATAGAAAAAAATTGACGACGAGGCGGAATTCCAACCCGCGTCTCTCGCTATTCCGGGGCGATGCCTTGTCATAAAACCAAAATATTAAATTCAACAAAAACCGCGTTCCATCGTTACAATATTGTAATCTTTGTACCTATGTAATGTAATTGTATTTAACACTTCAATGGCTGTAATTTAGTGATCTTCATCACTTATGGCTACATACAAAGGTATTTTTCCGCCCCCGCTATCGCTTCCGCTCTCAGGACGTTGTCTTCCAAAATGCGACCTAAGTATTAACCGTTTTATGAATTTCGCCTGCTATAGGCTTTATTTGGCCAGATGGTGCAGGTCTTATTAAATTTTAGACGCCCGTTAAGCAACATGTGTTAACGTTTTAAGGTTTTATTTGGCTTTTGAATAGTTTTTCGCTATTATTAAGTACAATAGAGAAAATGTTGTTATTTTCTTGAGATGGTAAACATCTTTTGGGTGTAGGAGTATTTTCGTTTGTATAAACTTTTAATAAGAGATAATAATATAAGTACATATTTTTTGAAACAATGAAGGCATTCATTTTCTGTTGTTTAAAGCAAGGAGCGTATATAATAGGATCGTATTTCTTAAGATGGACTTAATTAAATTTGATGGAAAAATTCATTTTCTAGACATCAAAAATAACATTATTACATAATTTCACAAACCTTTTCAACAAACCTCTAGGATCTAATAACTATATTTTTGTGTTTCAATATTATTTATAGGACATTCCTTTAAGAGTCTTATCCTAGTTCCTAGACTAGACTAGACTAGAAAAAATCTAAAGGATATTACAATAATACAGCGCATTCCTTTCTTCTCAACTATATTGTTCTTATTAAAAGCATACATTGTCTTAACCATTGAGTCATTGCAGTGAAGACTTGGTTTATCTCAAAAGGCTACTTTTGCGTTGCTCTGAAGCCCATTGTTTGCATTTATGAACACAATGCAGCTAAGGAACTGGGAAGTCTTGAATCCAGGTTACCTATATATCTAGTGCATATTCTTGGAACCATTCATGAGAATGTTGGTGCTTGATTTACATTGTTTGATATTTCATAAATAAAAGAGCAACGACTAAAACTCATTATTACCTTGCTTCTTAGTTTGAAAAGAAATAGTTTATGTAGTTTTACTAACACAGAATAAGTACTACTAACAATACTACTAACAATGCTGCCTGATATAAATCCTACTAATATTATAAATGCGAAAGTTTGTGAGGATGTGTGTGTGTGTGTGTTTGTTACTCTTCACGCACGCAAATACTACTGAAAAGATTACAATGAAATTTAGCACACATATAGAGAGTAACTTGGATTAACACATAGGGTAGGTTTCATTCCGGAAATCCCACGGGAACGGGAACTATGCGTGTTTTTCTTTGAAAACGCGGGCGAAGCCGCGGGCGGAAAGCTAGTAATAAAATAAAATAAATAAATTAATTAGATTCGAAGAAGTGGGATGTTAAAAAGATGTTGATTTAAAACCTTTTGAGTTCTAACTGGAGTAGAAAAACAAAAGAGGGTATTTATAGAAAACGTTCTGACCTTTTGCTTTTCTAAAGCTTCAAACAATAGCTCTAAACTTGTACTACAATGCATTCATATAATTCATCCATTTCACGAACTGAACAACAAAATCTCGACAATGATTCCCCATACCAGAAAATAAAAAAATGTTGTGTGGTTTTATGAAACCACGGTAAAAGTGAAACTGTTCGAACGGTTCCGAACACTGCTTTGTGTAGCGCATGTCGGGTGACGGTCGGCTGCCGAGTAGGTATACCTACTCGGCAGCCGTGATACACGCGACATGCGCTACACAGACCAAAAAGTTTGAGACGATGTAATAAAAGTTTCACTTTAATAAAGGAACATAAACACACCAAAACATTTTTAATCAACTAAACCAATGAGTTTTGCATCAAACCAGGTCAACATTGAATACTTCGGAAGTTTTTCCATTTGGAGGGTTTTCCACGTAACTGTATATCAGAATTTTTATAGCGGTATAAAGGGCCGTACGTAAGCTTGAGTTTTTATGAGGCAATCCCTGATTTAAATAGTTGATCTGAACTGCCCGCTCAATATGGTAATTCGAAGGGTTATCCAGCTAAATCATAAATAGTGTTTTGTGTGACGGATGGAAATTTAAATTGTTAGAAAATTTATAGCAATCTATATTATTCATATAGTTTATGTTCGATTGTCTTCCGAAAATTCGAGAAGGACTGGACCGATTTGGTATGTACCATGTTTTTATGCAATAAATGATTTATTTATTTATATTTTATTTATTTATCTATAATAATATTATAAATCTCGGGAACTACTGGTCCGATTTGAAAAATTGTTTCAGTGTTACATACCCTATTTATCGAGGACGGTTATAGGCTATATTCATCTCGCTAAGACCAACAGGAGCGGAGCACTGCGGGTAAAATCGCAGAGCACAGCTAGTAGTTAATAATAGAATAAAAAAAATACCTTTTTTATCCTACTTTGAAAAACCTAACTTTTTACTACAACAAAACTGTCCAAATCATTACATATTTTGTCTTAAAAATAATAACGCAATAATGTTTACGTCCGTTAAAGCCAGTTTCAACAAACTAATGGCTTTCTGAGCAAGTTCGCTAATTGAAATAATATTTCCTACGGTATCAATTAACTGTTGGGAAGAACTAATTGGCCGTGGACTGAACTTTGCAATTAAATACCTGTCTTATAGTGGCCAGTGTTTATTTTTGTTATTGAAGAAAATAAAAGAGAAAAGGCTTTAAGTTTCTGAATTAAGAAGATTTTATCTGAATTCAGATTTATTTATTCTTATAATTTTTACTTGTACGACTGACTTTTTGTTAATTAATGTGTAGAGCATAGGCTCTAAGGAAATAGTTCCTTTTTAAATTCATTGCATCTAGCATGTAATAAAAGTTCATATCGTAGTTGAGAATAGTCAAACTGCTATATAGGTTAATTAATATAAAAGTTTACGACATTTTAAAATTTATCATGTAACGGGGTTGAGTTGTTATTTTCTGTTTTTATTTTTTTATATTATTTTGTATACACGTGTATCGTTTGGAAGCTATTGTGCACGTAAATAGATTTGACAAACTCATTTATAATATCATTGTTGATCCAAAACATTGCCACGGTAAGTCGTAAGACGAAGATTCGAATCCCGCCTCATGATCCACTTTTTCTATGCCTCAAAATTGTCATTTATAAAATTATTCAACGTCATATACCTGAAATATACACAGAAAAAAATACGTGAAGATAAACTTTGTATACAAAAGTTTTCACGATTCTGAAAGGGTTCGAGAGTCGAATTAATCGATGTTTGCACGGAACGTATCACGGTTTTCCATTAGGTCCTTTTTACGAAGTCACAGCTCTTGCTGAGACAGCCTGACTTGATGTTCACACTTGAAACTGTATATACGAGTGACTTTAACATATAAAATACTAGATTTCCGTCCGCGTCTACGCCCGCGTTGTTTAAGGAAGTAGGCACTATTCCCGTTCCCGTGATATAATTGTTTAGGTTTAACAAACTATCTCTGTACCTAATTTCGACTAAATCGGTTGATCAGTTGGGCCATAAAGAAGAAAAAGACAGACAGACCGAAAAACAGACAGAGCTACTTTTGCTTCCATAATATTAGTTAGGATCGTAGACATTTTGATCGTACGCGGGATTGCTAGTACAGAATGGCGGCGAAAAGCTGAAAACCGAGCCCAATGGCGTGCCTTAGGAGAGGCCTATGTTCAACAGGGGACGGAGAAAGGCTGAAGAGAGAGAGTTACACATTTATCCTGCATATTGTAGACACATTAACGTGAGTTACCAATTAGGTAAACCAGGTAGGCAGAATTTTTAATATCCTTAAATTATATCAAATTGTTTCTGCATTATAGCTAAGGCCGTGTACGCGGTCCGTGCGCTGTTTGGCTCAAATATGTGATTTTTCAAACCAGATTGTCCATCAACCACTTATCTTACAAACATGAATTACTACATGTTGCTCGGCGCTCTCCTGTGGACCTATGCTGTTCATAGTAAAAGGATAGCGCAAGCCGCGATCTATCGTAATAGATCGCGGAGATTTTGACTTGCGTTAAATTGAATATGCGCTCTTAACATAGGAAGATTAAGAATATAAAATGTATACTTCAAAAAATGCCATAAGAGTAACGTAATAAATAATAACGATAATGTGGTGCATGATACTTTTTGCCAATTTAAATGATGTTCAGAGATAAGGCTGGCAAAGATTAACGATCAAACCATTTACTGATAACCCTTCCTTCACCGTACACGTATGTCAAAAAGCATTATTAAATCCGAAATAACTCCACAATAGTGTTTTCTTTCACGATTGTACAGTGTACACTGTACACCCCGTATTGTGAGGTGTACCGCTCCGTTGATTTTCCCTTCTATGTTCCTAAACCTAATTTTTTGCTTTGTTGACTCCCCCGTATTTTCCATTGCGAATAATATAGCGTGCGGTTTTGAGATAAGGGCCTCTAATTTTACAATTATAGATATCTTTGGGGAGAATGTTTTGTGAGCCTTTGCTTTTATATTCAAGTTAATATGAGATGATTTTTGAAGCTTGTTCCGTAGGAAATGGGGTAGATTTTATGGTCATAACGCATCTTCTAAGTATTAAGTCAAACTGTTCAATTAGTTTCATGCTACTAAGTGCTGCTCCACTTGTCCTTAGTTGTACTTTTTGCTACACCAGAACATTGATTAAAATTACATTTATTTGATCCATTTATCAAATTCATGTAATATAATATATTTTTATGATGTTATTTGAGTATGTAAGTTATTAACCTTGTATGTTCCTAAGTAATTAAAATTAAAGGATTTTATAGAAAGTTTATTCGTGTTACTGAAGAAGGTAACGTGAATAAATTCCTGGAATTATTTATCGAGAAGGCAATAGGCTATATTATATCATCACGCTAAGACCAACAGGAGCAGATCAATACGGGGCACAGCTAGTCACAAAATATAACTTTATTCTCAATCCAACTTTCGATGAAATAAATAATTCGCATTGGAACTTATAAAAAACTCAAAATGTACTCCCAAAGTTGCAAATATTTTATTAGCAAACTAATAAAGAATTTGGAGACCTAGGTCTTAGACGTATAGTTGAAGTTTATTATCTTTTCCGAACTAAGATTACCCAAAGATTAGTTTTACAAGAGTTTAACGTACATATTTTATTTGCAAAAGTTTATCTTTCTTTGAAATTCTTTTGATGTGAAGTTATTTATTTAAGAAAATTATTCTCGTTTCGTTGTTAGGTATATAGTAACAATAATTTTTTAAAGAATAGGCAATAATGATTACTTATTTCGAAAGAAGGAAAAATTTTAAGGAGATATTCGAAGATTTTAATGATTTTTAAGTTCCACCATTTCACTAAAGATTGAACCTCTTTTTAATTAAATATTAAAAATAACATCATTTTTTATAAAATACTTATACAATTATGAAATACTTATACAGTTCTTAAATTTGGCATGCAGATAGCCGTGGCTATGATGCAGGCATCCCCTAATTAAGGAATTCGATAAAATCTACCTCACAAGGGAATAAAAAAAAGGATAAAATGTTGTATCATAAATATTTATATCATTATATCAAATCTACCCCCAAGGAGATAAAAAAGGGGGTAAAAGGTACCATGAAATTTTCGCCACGTGGACGAAGCTGCAAACAACTGCTAGTTAAAATATATTTTCAAACACCAATCAACCTCAATTTGTACAAACGTTACAAGTTCTAACAAATTTACAAAAATTCAATTTCCCATCGCGCAATAGAATAAAAGCTCATTAAACTTTGAATTGTCGCTTACAGCAATTACAAAATTAAGATCAATATGAACATTGTTTCTTTAAATCTCATCTTTGTATTTTCTAGTGTCTAATTTTACGCCAGTAGGTATTATACATTTAGAAATTAAATATTTCTAACGGATTTTAAAGCGAGCTGCAAAGTGTGCTAAACGTCGGGAAAATAATATCTATAGGTACTAATATTATAAAGCTGAAGAGTTTGTTTGTTTGAACGCGCTAATATCGGGAACTACTGGTTCGATTTGAAAAATTATTTCGGTGTTAGTTAGCCCATTTATCGAGGAAGGCTATATATCATCTCGCTAAGACCAACAGGAGCGGAGCACTGCGGGTAAAACCGCGAAGCACAGCTAGTAATAAATAAATGAAGGTCTGAATTCGTGTTTCGGGTATTTGTATTAAAATGTTATTCCGTCCACGTATACGCGACAAATCTAAATTGCGAAACGTTTAGGATTAAAATTCCGTGTGCCTTTTACGTATTGTCTTCAAACATCCCTTCATTATGTTTTGGGGGCTTTAAATAAGTTAGCTTGCATTGGGTTACGTTTTAAGGGTTTGTATACCTACAGCTATGTTACTGTGAGTCCTAATAAATAAATAAATAAATTAAATATTTCAGGACAATTTTCACACACGGAACGATCTGATCCCATACTAAGCTTTCGCTTGTGTTATGGCAACCAGATGGCTGATAAATATACATATTATATAATTTTAAATACATACCTATAATTAACACCCAGACACAGAGCAAACATCTATGTCTATAAATAAATAAATAGATTAAGGTTAGGCTAAACATTAATTTTCGGACAACATTAACATTTTTTTCGACTGAGGTTTATTAATTTTGATTATAATATTATGTTCTAGATTTTTACATAATTATAAGATTTTTTATTCTTAACTAACTCATTGTATTACTGTTTAATAAATAAATTAAATTTTCACCACAAAACTACAGATTGATTTAAACAGGACATACTTTTTTAAAGAAATAAAGCGTATCCTGTCTTTTTATAGAAGCTAACATAAAGACATATCTATATTTAACCTCCAGGAAACCTCTTCAACTTCACAACAAAAACCAGTATAATATATACCGAATCCTACAATGAAACAAAACACAGAGCAATTGTAACAATACATGTATTAATTCTGATCATACATACCTGCCTGTTTTACTAAAACTCAATGTTAGAAGATAATTTTAACTACGCCATTAGGGCCGGTGTCTCATTTCATACGTTATGGGTGTTAAAATTTAATGTTAGGTCCAGCTAAATACTAGGCTGTGTTATCTTTAATATTTAGAGGGTAGGGTCTTTTGACTGAAATTACTAATGTTAGATAAAGATAATACCTTTTTTTTATAGTGGGGAAATCTTCCAAAGATACCCACGTCCCCCGGGGAAGGAGCCGTGGGTTATGTCGGATTCTTACTGACTAAAACCCCACTGTGTTCCGTCGAGCCGCTTTAATGATGGGGCCGCGGGTATTTGTTAGAATTCTTCCGCGACCATGTTAGATAATACCTGACAAATAATTTGTATATGTTATCGACTTAATAATGGAAAGGGACACAAGTAAATTCCTACTATTTTGATTGTTAGAATCTGTACTAAATAATCCGTACGCTAAAATGTACGCTACATTTGGTACAGTTTACAGACTTGGTAATTGCAGATGTGGAATCTAACCTACGTCTTGTCCCGTCAACTGGGTATTAATTTCGATATGAGTATTACCACACAGTCAGCACTCAGCTCTAGAATTTTTCGTTTTTTTTTCAAGGTAATTAATAGTTTAATATTTCCATGTCATCTATACTAGTCTATACATACTTATATTATAAAGAGGAAAGGTTTGTATGTATGTATGGTTTTCACGCATAAACTACTGAACCGATTATAATGAAATTTAGCATATTATAGAGGGTAACTTGGATTAACACATAGGATAGGTTTATCCAGGAAATCCCACGGGAACGGGAACAATGCGGGTTTTCCTTTGAAAACGCGGGCGAAGACGCGGGCGAATAGCTTGTATTTAATAATTTGCACATTATTAATATTAAGTTTCCTGTTAGTCTATTCTGAATTTAGATCATCTAAGATTCCAAAGGTCTGATAACAGGCTGTAAACCACTTTTTAACCGACGTCCCAAAAACCGAATGAGTTTCTCCAACTTATGTGTCCTGTAAAAACAACGCTTCAAAGTTCTACTGGGTACACTAACAGATATTATATTACTATGTATGTATAGTATTGTCACGCACTTGCTGACCATCTGTTGCCGCCTTCGTGACATTTTGCGTGACGCTCCACGTGATCTCCTACGCTTTTACGTTGAATAAAACATAGATTATATTCTTGGAGACTTTTTTAGTTGAGAAAGTAGCTCGTGTTGTGTTATTAATGGTTTTTGTGTGGTCAGTTATTGAATTTATTTTTGGACTTAAGAGATAAATGGTAGAACTATGTTATGACGATTCTAAAGTGCTTCTTGAAGAAGTCGAATTGAAATTGTTATATTTCTTTATGAATTTTTTACCTTATCGTTGAGATTAGGATATAAATACTTAAACTATATTTTTACCAATTGATTTGTTAACATATTGATTTTATTATAATTATTACATTTTTATAAATGGTGAAGATAATAAATGTTGTAGTTAACATTACATAGAAAATTTACAAAGCTGTTTAACAGAGATAAATTTCTATCTAATACCCTTCTCAGAAATGTTGGCATGAAAAACATGCGGGTGGAAAATAGTTATTAAATTGAAAATTACTTTTCTTTATAAAATTGTAACGTACTACATTTAAATTATGATTGCAAAAGGTACTGTTAGTATATTCTGAATACACTATAATGCCATATCAAAATTCTCTTATAAAAAGAGAATCGTTTTTTGATAGTTCTTGAAAATTTCGGCAAATTAAAAGTGAATACGCGTAAAGTCAAGAATAAGTGACACTTTGATAGTGTCACTTGATAGTGTCACATATACTTTATAAGAGCCCTTTGATTTTCCGCTCGGGCGCGTTAGGGTAATACCAATATCGCCCGTAACATTTTGTGAATTGCTAAAATACAACTAGTATTTGTTCTTTTTAGATCTGGTGATTTATTTGAGAACTCAGGTGGATTTTTAGGTATTCTTCTATTAAAGGAAACTAAGTGAAATGGCTGCTGAAAAAGCTGTGAAAATTTTCCGTAAATGTAAAACATTTTATTTTGATAAAAAAAATATAATATAGGTAAGTAATAATAATATATAATAATAATATAAGCATTTTACAAGCACGATTGTTATGATCCAAACCAAAAGAAGAACCACTTAAGCAAATAAAAGTACGTTAATGTTTTAATATTCACTTATAATACCACAAGAGCTTCAAAATTATCGGGTATTTTCCGATAGGTTCGTTGCAAACAAATGAAGGAGTCAAGTTTTTAGTCAAGGTTAAAAAAACGCTTCGCGCTCGTGATTTTTCCTGAAAAACTTGACGACTTTATTTGTTTGCAGGGAACCTTGAGGGAAATGCCAGATAATTTTGAAGCTCGTGTGGTATTCGGGAGATTATTTTTCCGTCCCAAATGTCGGCCAATAATTTCAAAATTGAATTCAACCTGTCAGTTTGACGTCAACGACCAGAGAAAATTTTCAAAAAATTATCAGTATAATACCATGTACCTACCACGTGACGTCGAATGGTGCAATTCTATTGGTCGATATTTGGGTCGGAAAAATAATCTATAGCATTTACATAGAAACATGATTTCACTATCCATGGCAGTTCAATCGTCATCCACACTCCTTACAGCTAAGTAGAATATGTTTCATTTATTTTTAATTCCTAAACTACGTTTTTCTTAAACTACTAACGATTTATAAAATGCCAAAAAGGCTGTTTTTTTCAGTTCTAGACGTACCACGAGTTAACTGACAGGCTAACCGCCATAACATTTCTAATCAGTGTGTCCCTGACAGCCTTACATCGAAGTTGAATGTGTAATCAAGCCCTTTGTTTAGCAACAATGCACGTCAGGCGCTTATCGCGGATTCACGCTCTGCTCGTCACAGGCCCCGCTCACGGGGAAAAACCCACCTGAACACGTTTTGAAGCGATAGAGTAAAAGGTATGGAACGTATCGATTTTTGGATTAAGTTTTACAGGTTTTGGTTGGGGTAGGTTAAATATTTTGCGATTTGTTTGGCTTTATTTTTGAAGGTGAAGGAGATACTAATAAATCCGGGTACAAAACTTATAGATAAACAATTTTTAATCCAAATATAGGTAACTACGTAGGTACATAAAATCTACATCACATAGAGCGTAAAGTTGCCTAATTTTTATAGGATAAACACTCAAATATTAGGATTTTTCGGAGCAATGAAGCAAGACGGTTTGTTGTAAATAAACAAGCTGATAAAATCTCAGATGTTAAAAACTGATAAACAGATTAAAATACACACAAATAGAATGAAACCATTAATTTAGGCACTTATTCATAGAACTGGAATAGCATTAAACCAAATAGTGCAAATATAAATTCTAAAATTTAAATACGTTTGACACATAAATTACGGCATGTTTAAAGCAGTTTAATTTAAATATTCGATGCAAAATGGAGCCCAATAAATGATAATGAGTGCGTATTCTAAATCATTGATTTTCAAACACAAAGCCATCACCGAAATTGCTTTTGTTACACCGATTCTCCCTTTAGTATAATTCTGCTTATATTAAAACTAGCTGCGCTTCGCGGTTTCACCCGCGTGGCTCCGCTCCTGTTGGTCATAATGATATTATGACCAATAAAGATTCCTCGATAAATGGGCTATCTACACCGAAATAATTTCTCAAATCGGAACAATAGTACACCAATAATTCCTAAGATTAGCGCGTTCAAACAAACAAACTCTTCAGCTTTATAATATTAGTATAGATAGCTTAAAATATTATGGGATTTTTAACTTATAAATTGAGAAAAATCTAAAGAATTGGATAGTTTTTCCTTGTGTATATTTTTCATCTTACGCATTTTTCGCGAATATTTTAAATTAATGAATTAAATAATTTCCAAATAAATCGGGACTTGAGTTCTGTTTTAAGTCCAAAAAAATTGGTGTTTATTTATTTGATATTTATAATTTGAAAAAAATAATATACAAAACAAATGCTTAATTATTCTAACGGTGTGATATAAGCCAATTGAATTTAGTGATTAAATATATTGGATAGCCCATAGATTAACAGGTGCAATACTGATTTCAATAAAATATTAAATTTTTATGATATTAATTTATGTAAACTTGTCTAAGGCTGCGTTTCCATTTGCAAGAAAACTTGCGCAAGAAATGTAGGACAGTCTGTCTGACAGCAGCTTGTAAGTCTACTTGCAGGTGGAAACGCGGAATTAGACTTGCAAGCTACTGTCAGACAGACTGTCGGACATTTCTTGCGGAAGTTTTCTTGCAAATGGAAAGGCAAAATATTTTATCGTTGTAAAATTGTCATGTTTTGATATAATTGGAAGAAAATTAATTAGGTTTAAAATGTGAAAAACTAACCCTGAATTTTCACTACTTTCCTATTATCTTCAGGGTAAAGAAGTTGCAGGAAAATTTCTAACGCCGCGACCTAGCACATAAGATATAACTTCTATTTATTCCCTGCTGCAGGACAATAGATTTGTTTAGCATTTTAAATACATCATCAATTTTTACCTAATAAGACTGGAGTTAACCTTTTTGACTACTTTTCTTTTCTTTATAAGTAACTAGCGACCCGCCCCGGCTTCGCACGGGTGCAATGCTGATACTAAATACCTACTATACAGAAAAATTGTGAACGTTGTATAGGTATAAAAATATAGCGGCCCGCTCCGGCCTCCGGCATCGCACGGGTATAAAATACATAGCCGAGCGGCCGCAAACGCTACGTCCTGCAATTTTTAAATCTGTAATATCTTCGAAAATATTCACTTAAATCATACGGTGTAAAGGGCCATATAGATCTATATTAAATGAACAATGTATCCGTGGTATTTAATTGGTTAAGGATTAATGCTGTATTGGTTAAAATCGCTTCGAAAATTAGCCATTATTTGTCGTAAAAAGTAAATGACAAAAAAAAGTTATTGTGGGTTATCCATAAGAGATAGACATATACCATCGCGGACTTTTCTGTAGACCTTTTCAATGTGTATAATACTTAGTACATTATTTTGATAAAACTCGTAGGGTTCAGCCTGCATTTGCAATGTAAGCGGAATAAATGTAATTTTTTACGACATCACATTAGAAACCTCAAAAATAACAGTACTTCTCCACTACTTAATGGATCTTATTATACATATAAACCTTCCTCTTGAATCACTCTATCTATTAAAAAAAACCGCATCAAAATCCGTTGCGTAGTTTCAAAGATTTAAGCGTACAAAGGGACATAGGGACATAGGGACAGGGAAAGCGACTTTGTTTTATACTATGTAGTGAAATAATAAAGACTTCATCACAACTGTCCAATGAATGATGAAAGTCGGTCCAGCTGTTTCGGAGGAGTATGGTAACAAACATTGTGACACGAGCATTTTATAATAGAGAAGAGGTTTAATCATCAGACAAGCAATTACTAATTGCAACACTTTCCTAACACCAACTAAAAACCTATATTTCTCTTACTTAACCTGCACTATACGATTCTGCAAGCCAAAACTTAATTGCGCCGTGTTATCCCAAGTTACCTCGAGTGGGACAATCTGCTGCGATTAATTAACTATATTGTGACGTCAGTACTTGCTCAGCTTAGAGATTAGATATAGTATCAATGATTTGCGCGACGCCCGTCATCGTACAGACTAAATGATAGAGTAAGGAGTGTGGTATCTGCTGGTTTTATTATGTGAGTGTAGAATGTTATCAATTCTGTGTATTAGAATGTTTTATGTAGTATTGTTTTTTTAACCGACTTCAAAAAAAAGGAGGAGGTTATCAATTCGGCCGGTATGTTTTTTTTTTTTTTTTTTTTTTATGTATGTACACCGATTACTCCGTGGTTTCTGAACCGATTTACGTGATTCTTTTTTTGTTCGATGCGGGATGGTGTCGAATTGGTCCCATAAAAATTTTATTCGGATAGGCCCAGTAGTTTTTATTTTATGAGCATTTTTGTCTGTATTTGTAAATGTTGCAAGTGCAAGTTTGAAGTCGGTTGTTTTTAACGCAGTTATTGACTTGTTAATGATTGAATTAGAAACAAGTACGGCGTAGGCGTTTCATTTACAATTCACTTTACATATTATTAATAAAGACAATAATTATGTACCTTATTATCTTAAATAAAATATAATCTTAGCTCTATTATTCTAACTTTTATAAAAAGTTTCCGGTCATCAGGTTTTCCTTTTTGATACATTAAATATAACTTAAAATATTAATAATGTATTTAACAATCATAATAATTTTAATTTTGTTTCAAATACCTTTTCACTTACACAAACCCCAGCAAAAACACTTATCACGCTGACATGAGTTACCAATAAAACTTCACACAACTTTTACGATAATTTTCGGTATTAACAAAATTAAATTTGATCGTCGAAGTTTTTAATTCGCGTCACGAAATGAGGCGCTCTTAATCACTCTGAAATTCATTAGGACCCTCGTTAGCTTGGTCTACACATGTGGCAGTTAAATTATTTTGCATATAATCTGACGCTTATTATAATCTCGACGAGTCGTATTTTTGTTGAAATTGGTAAATACTTATCTATTTAATTTTTTTGTGTTCGATTTTTCACGAGGTTTATACATTTAGAAATTAAAGAAATTAACAGGAACTATGCGTGTTTTTC
Organism: Colias eurytheme; assembly: GCF_061535395.1. Lineage (NCBI taxonomy): Eukaryota > Metazoa > Arthropoda > Insecta > Lepidoptera > Pieridae > Colias > Colias eurytheme. Next base: position 8,260,498 of record NC_142997.1, on the reverse strand, counting down.
TTAGTAAACGCGGTCGAAGCCAAAGACGGAAATCTAGTAGGTACTCGCCTAAATCAAACAAAAGAGAATAATGCCTGTGTTTTGTGTGTGAGTTGACAACCAACGAAAAAAAAGCAATGCTATCCATACTAATATTATAAATGCGAAAGTAACTCTGTCTGTCTGTCTGTTACTCAATCACGCCTAAATTACTGAACCAATTTGCATGAAATTTGGTATGGAGATATTTTGATACCCGAGAAAGGACATAGGCTACCTTTCATTGCGAAATATGTACCACGAACGAAGCCGGGGCGGACCACTAGTTTTTTATATAATTCTAAAACTTAATTGCTTCAAATTATTGCTCCTGAGGCATATTTTCATCTTCAATATATTCTGTTGAGCAAATAAGTGACTATGAAACTCTAATCTATTTAGTGCCAATATTATCTAAAAGACATTACCGTTAAGAGATAGCTTCTATAATATTTCATTACACTAAAGTTGAATATAAAATGAATTTAAAATATTCAATTAATCACCTTTAATTTCTCAAGGGAACAACGTTACAAAGTTTAATTGAACAAACGCTAGTTTCAATAACAGTAACAATTTTCAGATCATAATAGACGTTCGCCCGAATTCTCGTAACTTCTGGGCCCTTGTAAAGAATTCTAAGACGCTCAAAGGGATTTCTATATAATTTTAAAATAGATAAAAATGTGTTTGAGGTGAAGGTCGTAAAATGCTATTATAGATAATGCTATTACAAATTACTATCGAATAGCAATTTGATAAATGAAATAATAAAACTTAATACCAATCAACGGACGGTTTCCTGTGATAAGCGGTAACTGACTGACACTCACTCACTCACCTACTTAACAAACACAGTAACAGAAAACAGTGTGAAAATCGGTGCAGTAGTTTTTATTCCGAATAGTTACACTGGGTTTTATGAAAAATTTAAAATAGTGATTGTCTAGATTTCCCAATCACTGTATAACACAGTTATACAAAACCCTGAAAGAAACTTGTGCTTTACAATAAGCGTAAAAGGTACAGCTATTTACGCAATGTTATGTGATAATATGTCCAATGTAAATAGGGATTCACATATGAAATACACATAGTGACATCACAGTGACATTCTGACCATATAGGAGTCCAGCCCCCCTAGTCAAGTGGCTTTCTGTTAGCGTAGCGTTCAATAGAATAGACTACGAATGTATGAGATTGACGTAACCTGTAGATACGTTTATCTACAGCCTACGTCAATCTCATACATTCGTAGTCTATTCTATTGAACGCTACGCTAACAGAAAGCCACTTGACTAGGGGGGCAGGGATGTCTATATTCTCGCTTCAAAGCATCGATTATTAACATTTCGATAAGCGCTGCAGAATCAGTGAAACGCGTATCTGCGCTTTTACAATGAATAGCAATTGCTTATATTATGCACTCTAGTGTTCATACCTAGTCTTCATCACTAGGTACATCTCTAGTCTTCTTGCTTAACATATAATATAATCTAACCTATGATATATAAAAAAGCTAGATACGTTACCCGCTCTCTATTTTGGCAAGAAAAAACTCAGCTAAGTGCCCGAGTTTCACCTTAGTCACGCACCATTCAGTGTCGTGGCTGGACGTTCTTTTTATATTTTAATCGGCAGTTGTTATTACGAAGTACATGAGTGAGACATGTATTATGTCTCGTGCGTGAGAGTGAAAGAGAGAACAACTGTATTGGTGATAATGCGTTAGTAAGTAGGTATGTATTAATTACGCTGTTTTTTAGTGCAATGATGTTGGCGTATGCCGCGTCTACTAGTATAATAGAGTCATTGAATCTAACTATGTAATTTGACAAATGTAAGAGGAGGTAGGTATGTTTCTTTGTTAGATGAGACTGACCAGGTTTGTGAATTTTGATAATATATGAAAATTGGATAATTTGGCAGTGTATGAAATGGAAATACATTGAGTATAGATAGAGTAAGAGAGAATAACGTTGAGGATAAAACCTCGAAGACCCTGAAAATCCCGTGATGAACTTTTTTTTTTATTTTTTCAATAGCGAATAGCATAAATAATTAATACTGATATTGTATTAGTATTATTTTCACTCAATTGTTAAGAATACCTGATTTTAGTGCTAATTATTCTTCATTTTAGTACCGTAAATTCGAGTTCGAGTATTCTCTCAAAAGGAATATTAATCGATCATTTTCATTTATAGATAAGGAAAAACAAGACCAATGGGAATCAGACAAATTGATTGATAAACATGACATGAGCAGAGTCCATTACGGGAGCTGTCGTAAGAACTGATATCCTATTATAGTATAAGAGCCGTGGAAATTTTATCATCATAAAGTACACTTACCTATATATTTACTATTTAGTATATTTTGACATAATATTCTTTCGACTGAGAGATAAAGTACATAGAGATTATTTAGAAGTGGTGAAATAGACCATTAAAATGTTTAATTCTTTTAATTTCTTGAATGTTTCTAAATTTTATTTGAATTTCAATAGCATAAGGCACTTGGTTAAGATGTAACTTTCGAATATCGAATCCGAAAAAGAAACCAAAAATCGAATGGACAATCATTCTTAATAATATTTGTAATGATGTATTTTAATTATATTATACAATGTATGATATGAATAGAAACGAAACAAAATGCCTAAAGCAACACGGCCTTCACATGTGGAAACTCAAAAACAGAACTTATTTATAATCTTACTGCTAAATGTATGATTAACCACACATTATACGAAATGGAAGTGAACATACCATTATATTTATGATTAAAATATTATTCACAATGTTAATAATGAACCAGTCATTACAGCCATACACAATTTGAACATGTGAGTTCACTTCAGTGAATTCAGAGAAAATCTTTTGTACATTAAATAATTTGCGGTATTTATAATACATTTAAATTTTGTACCACATATTCAAGGATAAACATGGATTATCTCCATTTAAAATATTACGTGACACTTATTAGTCTGTGGTGATACTGTTTTAAAGGCACATTCAGTTTATTTTATGATCGTTATCTAAATATTAAATTAATAATTAAGCAAACAATACAATATACGTTACGCTGTACAAAAGAAATAATTAATAAAGAAAAAAACTGAAAAGCACGCTGAAACTCATGAAATTATTGTATTGCCACCGATCCTTGATAAGTGTTCAAAGTTCGAATTTAATCGTTTAAAGTTTGTCAAAGTCGTGCTTAAAGCAGTCGGTAATACACTGTTATTGTATAAAAACATACAGGTAAATCTACTTACTACAAGCGTGTTTAAACAGAGACATGAAAATGTTCTCTGTCTCTTGGACTAAACTTGGGGTCATTTTCTCTATCGCAAGTTTCTGATATATGGCTTGTATTAACCCAATAAGAGGTATTAAATAGCGGCATTAGGAGCTGACGACAAAGAAAAGTGGTTGGCGGGAAACGAAATATTGCAGTATTGAGACTAAGTAATATTTATAGCGATGGTTTTAGTGGTTAGGCTTTCTGATATAGGGAATATTAAAGTTATTTATATGATAGGTTAGGACTGGACAAAAGAAAAAATAATTTAAGAAGTTATATATAAAGTAGGTCTGAAATTATATAACATGTAAATAAACACTATTTATTGTTATTGTGTTGTTAGGGGTAGGTACCAAACATAAAAATATGGTATTGGCTAAGACATATTTGCCAGAAATACTATAGCTGCGTGTTTCGTGATCCATGTTTGCACTAGGGAGAAAATGTATTTGATTTGCCTTTTCTTCACATTATTGAGTTAAACGTAGCAATATCGCAAAGTAGGTAAGTATGTAAGCTCCTAAACCTATGAAAACGATACAGATAATTTTAAATAAACAAAATCTAAAACAGGCTCCACACAAACAAACTTTGCATTCAACTCGCAAATCCGTACAAATCCAAAAATATTAACAACAGGAATTTATTACTAAAAATAATTCTAATTTAGAACAAGTCTTAAACAAGGTAGGACAAAAGTTGGACAGGATGGACGGACGAAACAAATTTATTTTCATTGGCTGTTTATTTAGTGAGCTTTCGCTTAAACCTAAATTAGTTCGCAAAGTTCCGTGTAATAGAAACTACATTTCAGGTGTTTCTTTTTTAATGAGGTTTCTGCGCTAACAATGTCGTAAAAATTGCTGTTTATTTGCGGGATATCGGTCTGTTTATTGGTACAAAGTTATATAACAGTATTAGATTAATATAGAAATTGGTTATGGAACTTATTCATTTTTATTCCGTGTTTTCCTTTCGTATATGTTTTAGGACTTTGCCGAGGTGCGGGAGAGGATAGGTCTAAAACTAGGTATATTTTGAACTGCACTTATCTCGAAAGAGTAGACGTATTTTGATGATTTCAAAGACCATAAAATATAGGCTTATTTTCGCAAGAATTTAGTAAAACTTGAAAGTGAGATAAGCACTTAACCCACGAAGTCAAAAAAAATAATAAAAACGAAACAATTCCAATTCACAATCAACAACAACGCAAAACGGGCTCTAATCGACGCATCAAAGTGACGTGTACGTGTAAACAACGTACACGTCAAAATCCAAGCAGATTTGCGATTAGTAAAATAAATTCAATTTACTTCGCCCCGAAAACCTATTTCCTAATCCAGAAAATACACGAGAGCGTATAATCCCTTTGTAGAAACAGTTTCAGTGAAAAAACTCATTTGAGCTTAATCCCGCATATAAGAACTTTGCCATTCAGAACGCTACTTCAACTAAAAGGATCTGCAAACTCTCTGACTAAATATTTATTGTGCATTTAATTATTTATATGCTGGCTGTTATGACCCATTTTTAGTGGGAATACTGTTTTCATTTTAATGTATTAAATTTTATAATGCAAGTTGTACATTAGCAGGCACATTTGTTTTACTTTATTGTTCTGTTTGCCTAGTAATTTAGGGAAAGAAGTTTATAGCTTAAAATTGATGTATAAAAATTGATGAATGAAGCCTGTTGAAAATATGATAACGGGTAGATGTTGTGAACTTTGTTCTGTTAAGAGAGACTTATCCCTTTCGGTTATAAAACATAGTTAAGAACCTATTCTCGGATGAGAATATACACAGAAAATTTGATAAAAATCGGCCAAGTCTTTTCAGAGTTTGTTTAAAACAAACACTAGGATACGATTTTTTGCATTGTATTTATACATAGATTAACCCGTAGCGTACTTATTCTATAATCTGTGTTTAATAAAAACTATTTAAATTAAAAATATTATGATATTCATATAAAAAGCAAATAATAATAAAACTAAAAACCGAGTACTAAATTATCAACACATTTTAAATGTATAAAAACATATTATCCGCAAAATATTGTCACGCATTAAATGGATTTAAATTGTGCCACATATTTCACATAAAAACTAGCGGTAAAAGCTTTTAGAAACATTTTTCATTACTGAGACCATTTGTGGGCATAAAAATAATGTTTTTCTTTATAAATCGGCTCATGAAAGTTAAATCAGCACGCGTTTGGAATTGAAAACGATATAATATTAACTTTCAGTTCGTATTTTTAGTAATTTTGTAGTGCATTGATAGAATATTAATGCTATTTTATATTATTTTTGACTATGGATTAAAATTTCTTAGTGTAGATATAATTATGTAATTATCTTACAGGTAATTATCGATCAGCCTTTTATAAAGATCAAGATTGTTTTTTTTTTTTTTTCAAAAAATCATCACCGACGTGCGTGAGTGATCGAGTTGGCTACGGCGTTGCTACGGCAACGAAATACGTGGACTTTAATCTATAGTAGGAATAATTTACAATCATGGACGTATTTACAATTAATATAGCATAATAATTGTTATGAACATAAAAAAATCTATTTGTGTTCCAAAATCAGCGTAATAATTTTTATTTTTAAAGATACGAAACAATTAGCTGAATTGGCCTTATAACACCTTATAATATAAAAATTTTCAAATATACCGGGCTGTGCAACGGATAGTAAACAAAAGGCCTCAAAAGGCAAACCTATTGTTCATGCGTCACTGATTCATTCATAAGTTTTTCATTGATTTTAAATAAGTTTTTCTGGGTGATAGCAACTAAACCAATAATTCCTTTTAGGGAGCTATTTAAACTCTATGATAATAATACGAATAAAAACAAAAATATATGTAAGTCAATGTGAGACTTCCACGAGACTTCGTTGTTAACAAAATATGGTTGTCTGTAAAGTCGGTTTACTGACGATAGTTGAACGTGACAACGTCCGATTGTGCTTCTTTGTCGCTCGTTCCGCGCTCTCGCTTGCACTTCAAGCCTTACATGGGTCATGGAACGCCTCAGAGCGAGGTAACGCCGCATGAGTCATGTTTTTTCGTGCGTGCAGCTCGCTCTATCGAATTATAAGACGTTGTCACGTCAAAAACATTTAAATCTTTTTTCATCAGCTTCAGCTCAGCTCTTCAGCTTAACAGCCAAACATACTTCATATTTCTATACAATTTATAAAATATCGCAGTGTCCAATAATTAATGAATTGTCAAGATGAAAATAGCTCTTAAAAGCACTCCAACACAACACAACAATCCGTCCTCACGATACACATCCCATGAGTAAAAATCCGTGTCCCAAAATACAGTGAAACCACTTATCTTCATAGTCCTTCATAAAAACAATACCCAATCATAACCTATCAACGCTAGTGTACTGTGAAACAGACCTGCATGGTCCAGGGGTTTCAAACAATAGGCGCCATTGGACTGAAAACTAGACTTTAATTAAAAAGGGTTGTCCGGAGTGTCGCTATAATATTTATCATAGTTATTATCGTTGAGGGACTGTTTAGGATCGTTGTAGGTAATGTGATATTAGATTTTAAGTAATGATTTAAAATGTTATAACAAAAGGTAATTATTAATCGTAAAGTACCTTCACCTTTGAAGTAAAAAGTGAATCAGCTTTTTTTACAGAATTTACAATGGTTCAAAAGTTTAAATTAATCTATAGTAAATATTTACAGATACAACCAGATTTATTGTTTCACAAAGAATGTATGTATTACCATAGTATTATATTATCTGTATAATACTAATAATAATAGTAACTATAGCGATAAATTATAGGTATTTGATTTATTTGTCTAAATACTGAAAATCTTATTTATAAGCCAAGAATGGCTAAACGACTGTAAAAGCTGCTTAGCGGAATATAAATCGTTACAAGGAAGGGTATAAAAATAATTTTTCCCTAGCATCATGTACCTATCTAATAAACATTCTTTATGCCGAATATAAACTATTTCTTTATTTCTAATATAGTCTTACAAACCTCCTCAATATTCAAATCATGTTCCTATTTCACATAAACTATTACATTAAAGCAGGTAAAAAATCGCGCTTTAAATCCGTTAAAACATTCCACAAAACCTTAATCTCAATTTAAAACACCGCAGATAACTCTTTCCGATATAACACATACATTACCGTGTATTGTTATTTTATAGTCCAACAGTGACCCATAAAAGTTCCCCAGAAGGCTGCTTAAGTGAAATTTGTGCTCGTGGAATTTTTCCAACAAAACTGATTCTCATAATATATTATACTGGTATCTGGCCAATAATGTATAGTTTATCAACGCACTATGAAGTTATGAGGCGATTTAAGGCGATGTTTTTGTTTTAGTTTATCGTTATTATGGTTTAATATCTTTATGTGTTTGGTTTTTGGTTAAAGGAGTATATTATTGTAAGTGGAAGCATTGAAGGAAGGAACAAATCTGTTTATAATCAAGCTTTATTCATGAAATTATAATGACACTTATTTTCAGTGCGCATGCATGCTATTTGACCGAATCAAAAAAATGTACAATAATTAATAAGGAATGAACGTTTAAGCGGAAGAAAACACTGATAACGTACCTTTTAACAAGTAAAGGAATTTTTGGAACTGCTCCAGACGTGTTTATTTTATCTCTTACAGTCATACAAAAACACTTACAAGTAAATAATAAGTACCTACGATGTATTACACCATGTATTAATTAAATATAATTCCCACAAATTACGATACAACAAAACATTGTTAAACCCATTCAATGATTAACGAGAAACACGAGCAGAAAAAGGGAAGTTACAGTTAAATAATATAGGTAGCATTTACGCTGATTAAATTCCGGGTATAACCGGGTACAACCGGTTGTAACCGGTTCGGCCCGGTGGAAGCCGGTCGTGAATTAGCGGCGGTTTGATGGGGAAGCCTTTTAACGAGCTCATTAGTGGGCCATCCGTTCCGTTATTTGTAATTAATTGTTGAATTCAAAACGGATTGCTTGAATTTCTAATTACTTAATGTTTAGGAGACTAGATGTTGTTTAGGACTTTTTAAAATTTTTCAAATATTTCAGTAAGTAGTTCCGTTCTTGTCATATTATCGTTAATCGTTACGATACATTTAATACAGTTTTCTTTTTTTAAAGCAGCATGGTTGAGTGTTGTTTTATAGCAAAACTTACAGTGGGACCCAGGTGAAAGTCATAAAATTGGGATATGAAAGTTCAACTAGCTGATGATCCTTGTAGGAGTATATTATCTGTATTATTGAATAAATAAGGAACTCCAATTTATCAAGAAATTTATTTTTGCCTCTATATTCATTAACTGAAAGTACTTTTCATGCGCCATAGCATTTAACAGTGAACAAAAGGATAGCAATTTCTTACTACTTTCATCTTTTAACTGCAAGAAGCAATGATAATAAATAAAATATAACTAAAAAGGGTGTAGATAGGTTAACAACACAACATTCGATCTTCAGAAACGGCACACAAATAAACGACAAGATGTCAAAGTAAGTTGGTATAATTCAACAATAGCTGTGTTTTACCTGAAAATAAAACACATATTAAATACTTACCTATATTTGAAGCTTACTTATTGAGAAGGCACCTAGCTTTTTCCGCCTATTTTTCCCTCTCTTTCCGTTGTATATATGCTATCTCTCTCGCACACCTCTCCACCAGGTGGCGGGGCGCTCGATAATGTGCGGGCGCTGGATGTTTTTTCATTGAGTCGAAATCCACAACAGGTGGACGTTAAGTGTAAGCTTCAAATATAGGTAAGTATTTAATATGTGTTTTATTTTCAGGTAAAACACAGCTATTAAACACTTGACCGTAAATTGAAGCTTACTTATTGAGACCCGTTTGTTACCCACCTGGTGTAGAATATATGGACGCCAATGTGAATTTGAAAACATAAGTAATTACTTATTTCTTTATTTGAAAGAGTAAGGTGTGCAGATAGTATACCTACCAATAAATCACACAAATTTTTATATCTATACTTATAATAAATCTGTAGAGAGGCCAATTCTGTACATGAAATATATTTTAAAAAAAACTATGAAGGGGTGATAAGGGATCGCTACTGATGCCAAAAATGCAATCAGTAAAATTTTTGTCTGTCTGTCTGTCTGTCTGTCTGTCTGTCTGTATATTCGTTATAGAAACAAAAACTACACGACGGATTTTAACGAAATTTGGCACAATTATTCTTCATACTCCTGGGCAGGTTATAGTAAAAAAATCATGTAAATCGGTGTAGAAACACCAAAGTTATACATGAAATACGCTATAAGTCATCGCGCGTGAATTACATGACATAAGGATTATTTTTGTGTATCAGTTGCCGCGTTCGACGCGCTTCGCGGCGGGAGCTATAAAAAGGCGGCGGGTCCGCACCCGTTTCGCGTTGTCACGGCATCACGTGTGAACGGCTGAACCGATTTCGATAATTCTTTTCTATTATATTCCTTGAAGTACGAGGATGGCTCTTATGTAGAGAAAACGTAAATATGTATTTATTTATTTATTTATTTATTTATTTATTCTTTATTGTACATAATATACCAAACATAAATAAGCTTTACTATAATTAAATACAATGAAAACACACGGCACATACGTACTAAAAGGCGGCCTTATTGCTCAAAAGCAATCTCTTCCAGGCAACCCTGATTGGTAAGGAATGTATGCTAGAACGCGACTTGGCGCCAATTCAATAAATAAATTAAGCAAAAGGTACAATACAAATAATAAAAATAATATATACAATAATAATAATAACATAATATATATAATAAATACTTATAAATTAATATAAATATAATATAATACTTACATATTATATAAATATACATACACATACTACATAACCTACTAAATACACTACAAAAATACAGTATAGACTATTATATATAATATAAAATAAATATAAGCAACACATTATAAAGACAGGAAATGATTTTTGACAAGAGCTTTAAAACTTTTGACATTTTGCGCCCGCCTAATAGATTCAAGCAGAGCATTCCAAAGTTGAATAGCGCGAGCAGTAAATGAAGATCCATAGAAATTAGTGCGGCGAACCGGTGCAGAAAGAAGCAGAAGATTAGAAGAGCGAAGAGAGAGTGAATGATTAGAACTAAGGTAATTAAATTGAGTTTTAAGATACCCTGGCGTTTTAGGGTCAAACAGAACACAGTACAGAAGGTTAAGTATGTGGGCATCCCGGCGAAGACGGATGGGAAGCCAATTAAGTTTTTTGCGAAATTCGGTGACATGATCAAATTTACGTAAGCCAAAAATAAATCTGATGCAGAAATTTTGCACCCTCTCAAGGATGTCCAGCTGATACTCAAAAAGATCGGGAAATGAGGAATCGGCATAGTCAAGGAAAGGAAGTAGGAGGGATTGGGCTAACGCAATTTTGGTGGAAATCGGTAGAAAGTTTCGCAAACGGCGCAAACAAGATGCAGTAGCAAACACTTTTTTCCGAATTTGCTTGATGTGTTCCGTCCAGGATAAGTGCTGGTCGAGGTGCAATCCAAGACTTTTAACGGTTTTGCAGATGGGGATGCGGGTACCATCGACCACTACATCCGGCAAACAATCCCAATTAACTTTGCTCATTAGCGGCTTGCTACCAATTATAATGATTTTAGTTTTTGACGGAGGAACATGGTTTAAAGGTAAACACCTTTAAACCATGTTCCTTGCTCCAATTGACGATGGCTGCGAGATCAGTGTTTGTACGAAAAATCGCTTCAGAAAGTTCAGGTAGGGCCACGTGCGAATATAGTTGGAAATCGTCTGCATACATATGATAAGGAGAAGTAATGTTATTGGAGATAGAGTTAATAAAGATTGAGAATAAGAGAGGAGACAACACGCCACCTTGCGGAACACCGGCATGAACATTGCTCCAGGAAGAGGTTAGGTTCTCCACTAGAACACGCTGCCGACGTCCCTGCAAGTAACTTTGAAACCAGTCAATAGCCGTTGGAGATATGTTAATAGAGCGTAGCATGGCCAACAATACCTCATGGTCGACGGTGTTAAAAGCATTGCTAAAGTCAAGCAATGAAAGGATTGTTAACTGCTTATTGTCAAAACCCAGGCGTATGTCATCAGTGATTTTAATAAGTGCAGTGGTCGTGCTATGACCTGGGCGGAATCCAGATTGATAGGGGTTAAGGAGATTATGGGAATTAAGGAAGCGGCTTAACTGATCCCGCACCAGCCGTTCTAACACTTTCGACAGGAAAGGAAGAATAGCAATGGGGCGGAAGTCAGAAGCAGAGACAGGATTCAAGGTTTTAGGAAGAGGTAAGATATGAGCATCTTTCCAAATAACAGGAAATGTACTCGAGGAAATAGAAAAGTTTAGGATGTGTGTGATGACAGGATTAACGATGGATAAAATAGGAATGATCATGCTCCGACCAATGCAATCACTACCAACAGCCTTGGAAGTTATAGACAATATGCTCTTCTTAACACCACAATCGGAAAATTGACTTAGAATAAACGGAGGATAGCCAGAAGAAGATAAAGAATTAAGAAAACTTAAGGTCCGAGCTTTAGAATTTGTGTTAAAATCCAAGAGAGGATTAGAAAAGTGAGAATTTAGTTCATCAATAGTAACTGTGTCTGGAATGGAATTTTGCGCGGCTTTTCCAATACCGAGGGATTTGAGAAATTTCCACGTTTTGCTGGGGTCGCCGTTTTCGACCGATGAAGAAATGTGACGTCGTTGCGCATCCCTACATAATGTATTGCAGCGATTTCGAATACTCTGATACTTTTCCCTGTTAACATCAGAATCGAGCATCTTTAATTTTGTTTTCGCACGGGCCTTCTTTTTTAAAAGTGATTTCAGTTCAGCCGTCATCCATGGCGCGGGCAAATGCTTCAACTTGACTGGGCGCAAGGGAGCATGTTTGTCAAATAGGTTCAGAAGTAAAGAGTTAAATAACGCAACCTTCTCGTCAATGGAACCAGCAGAATAAATGGCTGACCAGTCGGTATCAGCGGCATCTTCACAAAGACGATCTACATCGATTTTACCAAAATTGCGCCGCATAATAATTCTAGGCTTCGCTTTAGGAGGCTTTAATTTATAGGAAAGGAAGATCAAATCGTGGAAGGAGAACAAATCAGCTGAGCACTGACCATGCTTAGCGACAAGTTCAGGAGAGGAAACGATGATAAGGTCTAGAAGAGAAGGAGTACAGTTAGGAAGGGAATGGGTAGCGCTAAGAGGAAGAATTTTTAGGTTAAAGGAATCAACGATGGACATTAACTTTTTGCTACGTAGATCATCCTTGAGAAGGCAGGTGTTGAAGTCGCCCATAAATATTACATGTTTATAGGCAGGGATATGAATATCAAGGAGGTGGTCAAAAGACGAAAAGTAGTTAACGTTTAAATTGGGAGAGTAGAAAACACCAAGAAGAATTTTCGTGTTGGATAAGGATACCTCAAGTAAAAGGTGCTCAGCCGCATCAGCAGGTGGAGGTTGAGGAGAGCTACTAATTATGGAAAAAGGAATATGCGAACGTAAATAGATAGCTACTCCACCCCCGGTCCTACCAATGCGGTCATTGCGAATTAATTGGAACCCTGGGAGAGTATAAGATAAAGAAGGTAAGCAAGGTTTTAGCCAGGATTCCGAAATTAAAATGGCATGAAGAGAATTACAATCAAAAGAAGCTAATAGTTCGGGAAAGTGAGCCGGGATACTTTGAGCATTGATGTGAACAACGTTAAAGTTCTTAAGACCATTGTCGAAAAGGGAGGGGACATTTAAAGGAGATGATGTACTGTGAAAGCTGTCTTCACCTGATTGCTCTTCATTCGACGAAACAGAAACAAATGTGTCGCTAGAAATGCTGATGTCTAAAGACATCTTTAGAAAAAAATAAATAAATAAAATATAACAATACTACAAAATATATATAAATAAAATAATTAAATACAAAAATATATAAGAAAAATAAAATAAAATAAGCGTAACCAGTAAACACTCCATTACCACCAGTTTCGTAACACATGAGACACTTAAAAATTTGCTACAAAAGTAATTGAAACCAAAAGACAAGTATCCAAAACTAGAAAATTACAAACAACAATAATTCACAAAGACATTGCGTTGACATTTGACATTGCTATCACTTGTCATAATATTAATATGTCAGAAATACAGTGTTATCAAAATATATTGTACGTGATAGAATAAAAATAATCGAGTACTACCTACAATTACAGTTTACAAAGTAGACTAATTATTTAGTTGCAACATATAACAATATTAGAGATTAGCTAAGGAAGAGAAATGAAAAATAGATTATATATTGTATAAATATGATACTACAAGGGAAATAAAGATTGAAGTAAAAACAAAATACATGAAAATTAGGTACAGCGATTACTTAGCTCGGCCAGGTCTCTTCGGTCTAACATTCTGCACCAATTTGGGCCCCTTATGAGTGTTGGAGGTGGAACCAGTCGCACCTGGGGACGAACTTGCATGGATGGAAGGAATGTTATCCAGATCAGCCATTACAGAGATCCTTTGCTTGGCACCGTCAGCAAGTTGTACAAAGATGAATCCTTCTTTGGTCCAGCAGTTAGTTATACCAAAGCGAGCCCTTGCTGCCACAAAAACATCATGCCTATCTTTGGTTAGGAACTCGGATAAAGTGAAACCGCTACCTTTTAAATCAGTTTTAGCATACCAAATGCTATTTCTCATAACAGCATCTTTGAATTTGATGACTATGGGTCTTGGCTTATCTGTCTTTGGAACACCTAAGCGATGACACCGTGATATAGCATCTTCTGTCAAATCTAGATTTTTTAGATGATCCGTCAAGATTTTAATAGCCAGTTTGGAAGGAAGCTCCTTACTATCTTCAGGCACACCGTGGATCAATAGTATTTTTCTACGACTCCGCATCTCCAGTTTATTATACTGGTTAGATAAAAATGTAATTTGAGTTTGTAAGGTCTTGAGGGACGATAGCACAAAAGACTGGAATGCGTTGAATTCAGCTGCTAATTTGGATGTTGGGCTATTAGAGGCAGGTTGTGAATTATTGCTGCTTATATTCTGCAGATCCCGTTGAAACTCAGCCATTTTCTTATTAAATGTAGCAGTCATTTCCATCATGGAGTGTTGAACAGAGTCCATAGTGAAGTGAAATCAAGTGATGGTGAATTTTAAGTGATATAGAGGTGAAATAAATATATGGAGAGGACACTGGCAGGTAAAGGCTTTAAACTAGCACATTAAAATATAAATAAAACTTTAAAAATAAATAAAAATTGAATTTAGAATATCAGAGACAGCAAAAATACGTTATGTTCTTTTGTGCGCCTACCCGCGAAAAAAGCGTACCGTATAGCGTAAGCGTATAAAAGCGTAGCGTATGTACCACGGGCGAAGCCGGGGCGGACCGCTAGTTATATAATATATTAACAATCCCAGATGAAAAGTTAATCAAATAAGAACCAAAAAGTTAATCATAATGATTAAAAGTATTAGAACTTATGAGATTGGTTCAAGTGTACCTTAGTTAACCTTTTGGGCTTGAAAAGTTAAAGTTACTACAATTTCCACTATCTTTAGCGTAAATCTGCGAAAGCGCCAGTAACGACTTTCAATTAAGCATTTAGATGTTACTTACAAAATGAAGCAAAAGCTGATCCCGACGAGGCAAAAATACCTCAAACTCAAACCTTTATTTATTCAATTAGAACTCTGCAGAAGCACAATTGAATCATCTTAACATAAAATTACCACCTGTCTCAACTCACACAGTTTTAACCCAACCTGCTACAAGCAGACAAGAAGAGACCTTGGTCCTTACTTTTGGGGTCAGAAATAAATTTAAAAAGGTCACCCCTTGAATAAGGCAATAAAATATCAAAACAGGTAAACGGTTTTTTATTATAATACAGATTTTTAACATCCAACCAAACCGTGCGATATCTATTAATGTTCAGAGCCAACGCCACCGATCATAATCTAAACATGGCTAGTACTTTCAGTACAATGCATGAATTATTTATTTAAAACTGATAGGTCATAAACTCTGTACTGAAAACAAAAATATACTGAACTCAAGAGACTAAAATGATAAGGAGCTTATCTGTGTCCCAAAACTGCAATTACTACAGCCAAGTACGTTACTTCTAATCAATTCGGTTTTAAAATATAATTATGATTTACATCAGAACTTATATACCGAAAGCCTCGGGACTACATAACGTGACTTATTTATAATAATAGTGTTTGTACATGACACTAGGCAGTCAACAGCTATATGAACGTCAGATAGGAAAAGAGCCTTTATCCAGTCAGTAACAAAGGATTTTAACTATAGGTACTTATTCTAAAACAAACAACTACTACTAGCTACTCCGTATGACTTTTGGGTAGACGGAGGCAAATAGGGTTTTTATTCCAACTATATCATTTGATATTTTGAAAATGTACTCCACATTTTCATACCGTCAGAGTCATTTTGCAGATTATAGTGGTGCGGCACTGAACACTGTCTATTAGTTGGCTGGTGCTGCTGACCGGGCCTTCAGTTCCGCTTTCCAGAATACCTTCACCCTTCTAGGTGCTACTACTACTGAAATAGCGGTACTCTATCGCGTCGTTCAGGTCTGTAACTGACAGGATTTCTCATATTATTGTAACAACCCTCGCTCGTTCTAACGAGAACAAATTATCGCCAAGGAATTCTGCTGCAGGATAATGGCAAGAGAGATTATAAGCTTAACTATGCATTATTATGTTCAGGAATATGGTAGATTTTGAATACTATCGTCGTCTGAAAGTATCTCCTTTCGATTAACTTCATTAAGGATGCAGATCTGATCCCATCTTTGTTCCGTAGGAATGCTTCGACAGTCTAAACGTTACACTGGACAAAGAAAATTGCCCTAAATATAGTCGGTTGTTCCAAAATCCGTAATATGGCTAGCCTACCTTGCTAGCCCTTGATTGTAACTGCTACCAATGGAGGCATTGGTCTTGTGTTGTCCGCAGTTGTGCGAGTGCAAAAATGAAGAACTGAGCTCGTGGGGAGCTATGTCAAATGAATCTGTGTTAAGATTATGACAGTATATGACAGTCGGCTGTGGATGCGAAGACAGGACATTACTTTATTCATCCGTAAACACGCGAGGCAGCCACGGACAGCGATATAGCAAGAACTAAACTAGCAAAGTTTAGTTCGCTTACCAGACTTTGTCATGTTTTAAATGCAGTAGGTATATCCTCTGTATAGCATTGCATTTATGACTATTGATAAACTTAATTCACCCGTAAACACGAGAAGCAGACACGGATAGCGATATAGCAAGAACTAAACCAGCAAAGTTTAGTTCGCTTACCAGACTTATATTTTAAAAGCCGTATAGTCTGTACTGCATTTCATTTATTGCCCCCCCCCCCCTCCCCCCCCTCAAAGCAAAGAAATGAGAAGTCATTTGGCAGAGCTTTCTCCTTAAGGGTAGGGGTTCCAAGTAATATCTAATAATAAGAGGCTTTTGTTTGGAAAGATTGACTTTCCGTTATTTATCCTCTATCCTATGTAACTCAACAGTCAGTATTCTCAGCATTCGTTGAGAACTTAAACGTTTTACGTTTATAGTTGTATATAACTTTATTATACAATATAATAATCCTGGTGGGATGACAAGAAACTTGTCTAACAAACGATTATCCTAATCCCTCAGCGATTTATTGTTTGAGCCCTGAAGAAAAATCTCATGGGTGCAATAATGAGGTTTAAATGGGTTGAAAAAAAAAACGAGTCAAATAAATTGCCTACAAGACCGGGCAACTAAAATAGGCCTATGAGAGGTCAACTATACGTAATCAATCGTCATTTGTTACATTCAATCGCTTTGCGATTAAAAAATCTCTTCCGATGTTTTTACATGAAAATTGGTCGGCTAGTGCCATTGAATTACGATACCAAACATACCGTTGGCACAAGGCTTGGTGACAATCCTCGAAACCACCGCCACAAATCATCTGCGAGATGATATTTGATCCGACTCGCCTTCCTTTGTTGTGAATAGGCTTTGCATTGGTAAATACGATTTGTTCAATTCCAATTTCCATAATTGGTAAACCAATGGTGGTTTCCTGATTCCTGAAGCGTAAACTTTTAGGATACGAATGTGGATACGAAGTATCAATTTCATGCGCCCATTATTTAACGTCTCTAACCTTTATTGCATTTATTGGGTCATATTACTATACTACCCACTGTGAAGTAGATTTCAAAACCTTTTTCTACCTACGGTACCTTAGAAGAGTGAAGATCCGATACGGTCATATCCAAAACTTCTTTCGTTGGTCCTCGTTGACGAAAGCAAATATCTATGATCATTTTAATGATCAATCCTTTGTATATTGCACGCCTCATAAGCGAAGCGTTGAGGTGGGAACTACTGTCACTTCGCGCAAAACATCTGATTTTTCAAACTTAAAATGTCTTTATGTATCATACATTGCACTTGTAAGATAATACATACACACACATATTAAGAAAAAACACTATTTTTAACGTTCATGATATTTTTGATGTCATTTTTGTTATTTAAACTAGTTAAAAAACAGTTTAAAAAAGTTCTGTCTTGGACGTCCGTGTGTCTGTATGTGCGGATCCTTTTTCTTGTTAACACGATAGCGACCGAAATACTTTACTAATCGAGTCTTTTTTTTTCTCTTACGCTTGAGTATGCTCAGGAATAGAACCCTTTCATTTTTCAGGGTCTGATTCGATGTGGTTTAATTGTTATTAAATAAACAAAAATAATAATTAATAAATATTTATTAAAAAAAAATTATGAGGCGTGCACTTTTGGATTTTCCAAATTATTTGCACCAATCGCCATCGAAGCCCCGCGAGGGCTGATATATTCCCCGTGGAGACGGTTGCTATCAAAGCCCCGCGAGGGCTGATATATATTTGCACCATGTCTCCGTGAGGTACTGTTGTAATCAAAGCCCCGCGAGGGCTGATATATATTTGCACCATGTCTCCGTGAGGTACTGTTGTAATCAAAGCCCCGCGAGGGCTGATATATATTTGCACCATGTCTCCGTGAGGTACTGTTGTAATCAAAGCCCCGCGAGGGCTGATATATATTTGCACCATGTTTCCGTGAGGTACTTTTGTAATCAAAGCCCCGCGAGGGCTGATATATATTTGCACCATTTCTCCGTGAGGGACGGTTGTAATCAAAGCCCCGCGAGGGCTGATATATATTTGCACAATCTTTTCCGTGAGGGACGGTTGTAATCAAAGCCCCGCGAGGGCCGATATATATTTGCACCATTTCCCTGCGAGCGACAGCTGCGCGAGGGATGTTTGTAACTAGAAATAAGTAGGGCCTGCCAAAAAATGCTTAAGAGACACCCTGCGAGGGTGGATTTGACCTGGCTAACCCCTGCGAGGAGTAGTGGCCACATTTATGTATTCTGCTTCGAGCAAGAATACACCTTAGTGCTAATATAAAATTAGCAGTAAATAATCATTTAAATAATATAGCAATTAACAAGGTCCTTTAACTTATTTTCCAATGTTAGCGACAACTGTCCAGGATGAAATAAGAATTGATTTGACAATGGTAATTAATTATTATGTTTATATAAAAAAGGACTAACTATTTAATAAATTCATAATTCAAATCAATTCACTAAATTTTTAAAATGAACTTCGATTCATATTTATTTTTGTTCATGCAATCGATGTAACATTTAGTTGCTTTATATCCGTTAACATTCCTTACGAACGCAACCATACCGTCGTAGGACGTTATAATATTTTAATTGCACAAAATAATCTCCACTCACCCGCAATTTTTTACTTTTTGTCAAGGTGTATAATATTATTCTAAAACGTTAGAAGTGAATTGTAAATCCTTTGAAATAAGTGTATCTAAATCTAATTTATATTAAGGTATCTCGATAATTATATTATACGATAACCCTTTCAGCACAAGTTCAGTAAACCAAAGAATTTAATCGTAAAATTTTGGTACTTACTCGTTTTAACAAAAAAGTTGCATCATTTGAAACATAGGAAACGTAATTTTCAATCAAATTAGCCGTGTGTAATATGTCTATTTTCACATAAAAACGGATCAGAATAATACTCATAAAAGGACACGTATAGACTACGGATAGTTTTGAATGTGTGGTAGTTACATTCATGGTACGTATCTACTATACATGAGCGAATTCCATCATTATTCAGTTGAGCGGTAACTCCCGTACGATTTATAAAATAATATCACAACATGTTCTGACATGTCGTGACTTCTTGGAGCTGACTCATCTCGTTCGATAATTTTTAGTAATAAACTATGATAGGAATTCCGAACCGTTCCTAGCGATAACGACAATGTAATAAAGTCCACGTGTTTTCCACGAAAAATTCACTTGTAACATTGTAATAAAAACACATTATTAATTATTAAAAATGAAATAAAATATTAAAAATATCTATATACAAGAGAGGGTATTTGATATATCTAGTAATATCAAATAATCACAAAAGTAATATTAACGATTCGAGTAAAGCCGAACGGTAACACCGTTAAAATAGCTTTACTCACAGTATTAAAAATTCAAATATTAATTAGTACATATTGCATAATGAAATATTTCAAAAGAAAAGTTACTATTTCAAGTAAAATGTAACGGTTGTATCGTTAATTTTAAATATCTTTATTCATGCTATTAAGTATTTAAGCATATTGAAAAATAAACTATTGCTGAAGGATTCATTAAAAACCTCAGCATTTTAAATAAAGTCCAACGATTATACCGTTGACTTTAAAGATTTTTACTCATTTTTAAGTAAAATATCATAAGAATAGATTAAAAATAACTCACTGTACCGATCCGACGGGATACACTTTTTAACACTTTTAGCACTTGCTTTAAGCAATACTTAATACTTAATAGCACCAAGGTTGTAGTCTTGTAGACAACCTTCTCGCGGCGGAAGCTAGACGCCAATGAAAAAACATCCAGCGCCCGCACATTATCGAGCGCCCCGCCACCTGGTGGAGAGGTGTGCGAGAGAGATAGCATATATACAACGGAAAGAGAGGGAAAAATAGGCGGAAAAAGCTAGGTGCCTTCTCAATAAGTAAGCTTCAAATTACGGTCAAGTGTTTAATCACAAGTTAAAGAAATATATTGGAAAAATGTCGCTAATTGGTCAAATATCGTGTCAATCCCGGAGCGATAATAACCTATAGACACCTTTTACTTTGATTATTATTGGTTAGTAATAAAATATTAGGTAATCAGAGTATTAGTCGACGCAGACGACCAAGCAGACGACGTAGAAGCGTTGCGTAGGTTTCGCGTAGCGTTTAAAACACTTTTTCAGGTAAATTCCAACAAAAGATTCGCTGTAAAATCCAAAATCTTGCAAGTAATTTTCAATTTATCATCATTAAGTACCATTACATCTAGGTTCTTAATGCAAATGCACACTGAAAACCCCGTGCGGTGAAAATAAACTTCGCCGACAATTCATGTTGTTTCCCCATTTAATTAACTAGTTTTATAAAGCTTTTGAACGCTAAGTTTGTTGCTAATTTTGTTGAGTTCATGTGTGTTTTATTACGGTGGTGTTTTTTTTTATTTTTGCGTGTGTGTTTTATTTGGTGTTGCGTTTATGAGACTTCTTTGTACACACTTACTTATTAAATTAAAAAAAAAATAGTATTAATTGCAGAGAGTAAATGTTTGTGAGATTGTCGAGGATATAGTGATTGCATAATTATAAAACTGATATACGAAATGTTGTGAGTTGAGAAGATTAATACGGTGAAGTGTTATTCCTCTTGTTAAGTTGGTGGGCATGAATTTAAATACATTATAATATATTTAATATTTATTATTCATATATTCTGTTTATTGCAATTAGTAACTATGTTATATTTTACTATGTTGATTTTTTTTATAAAATAAAGCTCGTCATTTCTTGGAAAACGTTATAATGTATAAAAAAATATTATTAAGATTTTCCGTACATAGGTAGGTACATATTATAATATATTGCATAATAAAGCAGAGAAAATTAAAAATATTCCCGTTACAAAGAAAAGGGGTTACTCAACCCCTTTAAAACTTTCACGATATAATTATAAAGGGTGGCATTTTTACGTACACATTTATATTTCTTGATGAGAGACCCTTTATTTTATTTATTCGGTTATTTTATAATGGTATGTAAGAATTGAGTTCGTAACAAATTATAGAATAAAAAGAATAAGAATAAAATAAATTTTATTTTTTTATTCTTATTCTTATTCAAATTATCAAATTTTCATAAAATATCAAAATTCACAAACCTATATAAATGCTTTTATTCTTGTTTTATGTCGTATTATGGTCGAATATGGTCATCCAACATATTCTTTTTTTTGTTTGTCACAGTGTTATTAGTATTATGCAACGTGTATGTCGAGCACACTTATCAGAAGTGAAACTTCTTCGGCAAGAATCAAAGACACCAAAATTGACGGCTTTCTCCATGATGTGATGGCATATGAAATGTTACTCTCAACGCGCCTAAACTTTCAATTTAAAAACGGTAATAAATATCTTCTAAAATTCCTTTAACCCGTAATTTGTTAAACATAAAATAACTTTAAATCTAAAAGTTAGCTCTGAAAACTTAACATTTTTGCGTGCATACTTGCAAAGTTTGAACGTTATTAGTAAAATTAACAACTTATAAGTAATAAATTTTATGTAAAATATGTTACGATATTTCGGTAACTCCATTAAGAAATTGAAGGGAACTTTGAGCGTTACGTTAATTGTGAAACTTTCTCCATACCAGTATGGCTTATACATGGTTGGTTTTAACCGACTTGAAATAAGAGGTTCAAGAACACACGTATGTGTTTAAAGTACAATATAATCAAACAAGTAGGTAATCGACTACTACCCAGTATACGTATTCAATTTTTAAGCTATTGCATAGCTTCTATCGCGGGCTTTGAGCGCGGGGACCGAATCGAGAAATTCCGTAACGAAAAAACCTCACGCTCCCCACTCCGACGGGCGGAGGTGTGGCTTAAAGGCATAGCATGCAATAGCTTTACCGCGGCAGTCCCCGAGTGCCACACGTCGTTTTTTTTTTGTAAATCTGATGGACTGGTTTACCTAATTACCTAATTTTCATGTTTTTAAGTTCTATTCATATGCATTTTCACAGATGAAATGCAACAATGACTATACATTATACAATCTGTTCCAATATGTTATTGCACCGTAATAATCTCAATAAAATGATCTACCTATTGTAATTTGTAGTTATCAGAAATAAAATAATAAGAAATATTATATTAAAACATGTACTAAGTAGCAGCTCACACAAATATAGAAGACTCGTTAAGAAACATGGAAGTTCATTACATTTGCCACGTATGAATTTCAATATTTGCGATGACTTTCAAAACAAATTCAAACTTTTTCACTTCTTTCATTCCTGTCAATACACGGCCTACAATTTTTTTCACAACACATTACTGATTACGTAACATTTATTTTTTAATTGTTCCCTTATAGACCAGCAATGTACATCCAAATGTT
The DNA here is from genome assembly GCF_061535395.1 of Colias eurytheme. Taxonomy (NCBI): domain Eukaryota; kingdom Metazoa; phylum Arthropoda; class Insecta; order Lepidoptera; family Pieridae; genus Colias; species Colias eurytheme. Next base: position 8,237,478 of record NC_142997.1, on the reverse strand, counting down.
CTAAGAGCTAAGCTTCTAAACTAAGGCGAAGTTTAGCAATTTCGATATTGCGAATTCTCTAAGTCGAGAACATAGTAGTTTAGTGGAGTGGAATCATCGCTAATCTATATATAGCTGGCTTTGGATCATCAATGTTACGTATAAACTTCCAGACATAGAATATATTAATTCATATTTGTTTGGTACTTCTTAGGTACTTAGCACACTTATTAATATCACTATCACTACATAGTATAAAACAAAGTCGCTTTCTCTGTCCCTATGTACCTATGCTTAAATCTTTAAAACTACGCAATGGATTTTGATGCGGTTTTTTAATGGATAGAGTGATTAAAGAAGAAGGTTTTAGTATAATGGGAGGAGCTGTGAAATTATGTTTGCATGCCAGTGGAACTGGCGAATGTGTTGTACTTTCCTTATAGTATAGCGTCGCGTCCTTATAACTTGTGAACCACATTTGAACAAATAAAGATATTGTATTTATTTATATATATTATTAGGTTTTAGACAAAGCGGGCGAAGCTGCGACGAAGGCTAGTTAACAATCAATACATGACGATTCGTAAATTTATAATTTTATCCCTTTGTATTGACCGACAACTGAAGGATTGAAGAATGTATATGCAGATCACGGGAGTAAATAGCGGTTGTGATTTTATTTAGCTTTATTTAAATCTAAGTCAAAATTATATTTCCAAACTGTACCCAACAAACAACATAGAATTTTTAAATTGAATTTAATAACACTTCTACATTTACACCAGAAAATAACTATACGACCAAACTTCAGCATTTACACCAAACCGTAACACCCTAAACAAATCATTTACACCATTGCAAGGACATATCGATCGTGGATGCAGTCAAATATTTATTCCTAAAATGTTGTCCAGCATCGTATGGAATGTTACATCCATTTGGATCAACGAGAGCTTTTGACGCACCACCTGGTGTAGAATGCCTTTTTTCATTTGTCCACGCTTTGATTTAAAATCATGAGAGCACGATGGTCCGGGAGCCAGCAGCAGATTTTATGACCAAGTTCCTCTCAAGCGGTAATTAGTAAAATGCATCAAAGTATAGTATTATGAAGCCTCGTGAACGTCAGCTGGAGCTCGGTTGGGGGGAAGAGCGGTTGTAGCCTCCCGTATCAGCTGACGGTTTTTCCACCAAGATACAGCCAGCTGACATATATATTTATCCACAGTTACATATAAGGTATCATCAGGTAAATTTTTGTTTGAGAGGAAATAACGGAAAATAAATTTTTCATTAAATTTAACTTTCATGTTCGAGACACCAGCTGACGTATAATACACCATGTTGTAACCAGCTGACTATTTTTTTTCGTTGAGATATTGGGTTAGCTACAATTTGACAAATTTTTAGCTGAGAGGAAATGAATGAATGAATGTATTTTTTTTCCTATGTGCGTGGGAGGCACCCCCCCAACCGAGCGCCAGCTGACGTTCACGAGGCTTTATAATACTATACTCTCATGCGTCTGACGAATTATCTCTTGAGAGGAAATAGTTAACCAAATTTGCACCTGGCTCCCTAACCATGACAAACGAATGGGTGACAATGTTAAACTTTATTTGTTGATTGCTGAATGCTTTCATCGTTGGGTTATTGATTTGCATTCGATTATGTACATTATGATTTAGAAGTGTAAAGGGTACTCACGTACCTGCCACAGGGACTATACCGGTTATTTCAGTGTATAAAATAAGTGTTATTGTTTAACAGTTATTTATAACTCATAATATAGGTACTCATCTTTAGATTAATTTATACTTCAGTAATCGGTAAATCGACATAATATTATCTATGCTACGATATTATTTAAAACAGATTGAGTAAGTACGATGTATTATTAACATATTATTCATTTTAAATCACTTGCCACAGCATCCAAATAATCCAAAATATTATAACACCGTCTTCGATCAAAATATATCAATAGTCTTCACAAGCCAGTAATATTACACATAGCTTTCCTATGAAAAAAACCTAATGCTATTTTTCTGTAAGTATACCGACTATGGCAAAGCCTAAAGAAGGATGTTTATCATATTTCCCCACATATCATAATCAATGTACATCCCTTTTAATATCCGATAAAATATACCTCTCCCATCATGTTTTCCTTCACAAAAACTCCTTTATACCACTTTCTTTGTGGATCCTTTTGTAATGAATGCTTTAACTCGCGGAATTCACCAAAGCATTCCTTTACTGAAGAATTATGGTTTAAAAATGGATTAACTGAACGCTATGGAAATTGCTTTTGAGCGCTCCTCAGCTATTAAACCCCTTTTTGCCGATTCAAGTTTGCAAGATTGTGAATAATGCTTTCATATTCAGGTACGTTTTTATAATCCTTTAAAATATTTTGAGGTTCCGAAGAAAACTATCTCCAGTGTGGGAAAATAGGTTAAACAATAGATTCAAATTTTAAACACTCAATAATTTATTCTGAATCTTTAGTTCTGAGTGAATTGATAGAAATAGCCATTATTGGGGAAATCACTACATAGTATAAAACAAAGTCGCTTTCTCTGTCCCTAAGTCCCTATGTCCCTTTGTACGCTTAAATCTTTGAAACTACGCAACGGATTTTGATGCGGTTTTTTTTAATAGATAGAGTGATTCAAGAGGAAGGTTTATATGTATAATAACATCCATTAAATAGTGGAGAAGTACTGTTATTTTTGAGGTTTCTAATGTGATGTCATAAATAATTACATTTTTTCCGCTTACATTGCAAACGCAGGCTGAACCCAACGTGTTTTATCAAAATAATGTACTGAGTATTGTACACATTGAAAAGGTCTACAGAAAAGTCCGCGATGGTATATGTCTATCTCTTATGGATAACCCACAATAACTTTTTTTGTCATTTACTTTTTACGACAAATAATGGTTAATTTTCGAAGCGATTTTAACCAATACAGCATTAATCCTTAAGGAACTAAATACCTTGAATACATTGTTCATTTAATATAGATCTATATGGCCCGTTACACCGTATGATTTAAGTGAATATTTTCGAAGATATTACAGATTAAAAAATTGCGGGACGTAGCGTTTGCGGCGGTACCGGCAGGCCGCCATTGCACCCGTATGAAGCCGGGGCGGGTCGCTAGTATCGTATATTGATGAAAGCGACTATATATATAACGACTTGTCGGGAATAAACCTTAGTTACATAATATTTTATTTATCCATATTTCATTCATGTTCATGGATATCTGATCAGCAGTTTTAGCCTTAAAACCACCTTTAAACATACCCATAATTGACAGAGTGGTTATAACATTTATTGACATCAAATACTGAGCACACAAAATATTACTAACACTTAAGATGCCTTATAATTAGGCATCATTAAAGAAAATATGAGAAAATATCTACATTTACACAATATGAACAATGAAGCAATATACTATTTCGTATCAATTCGTAAGTGAGTCGCTCGCTGTGAAGTTCAGAACTCAATAAGACACACCAGATGTTAGTTGTTTGTCATAGACTCGAATGTTCAATTGCTTCGGTGTTCCAGCTGAAGATATAATATAGAAAATGTAGAATTGCTAGCTGTAGAACGAAACAATGCTTCCACAACTAATATTGAACGTTGCAGAGACAAACAAACAAGCTGCTGCATTTTTATTGTTAGTACTAGTTATATTATCTGTGAGATAATATGGAATTAATAATAAGTACTTACTTACATTAAGATATTTTTATTGTTGAGTAAAAACCATGTACAAATATAAAAACCAACTACCAATGAACAACAATATGTTGAGTGATCACCAAAGTCAATAAAACTTCGTAACATTGGTGGTTTTACAAGTGACTTTTGAGCCATTTAAATCTTTCTATGTTATAGTTGTTCAATTTGTGAAATATATCTATATCCAAAAGCATGGAAAAGGTAATGGATAACAACCTTAAGCATGCAGTAACGAATACTCAATATAGATAGATACTCGATTCATCGGAACATGTGTTGCATCGTTGTATTGGATGTAAAATGAAATAGAGCCTTCCTACGTATTTATTAAACTGATGAATATGCAACTTGAAGTGCATTTATTTAAATTTCTCTCGTGTTTTGTAGACGTTTTATTTGAGAAATTTAGTGCAGACAGTTTGATGGTAGATTGGTTTTCTATTTTGTTTTCCTTTTAGATCATATGGTTCTCGTGAACGTGTAGTTGCAAATAGTTTGAAATTATTTGATACAAAGTTTTGAATAGATTTTTTTGATATCAAAAGTTTAGAAGGAGATAATAATATAAAAATAAAATTTGGAAAATCCAAAAGTGCACGCCTCATAATTTTTTTTAATAAATATTTATTAATTATTATTTTTGTTTATTTAATAACAATTAAACCACATCGAATCAGACCCTGAAAAATGAAAGGGTTCTATTCCTGAGCATACTCAAGCGTAAGAGAAAAAAAAAGACTCGATTAGTAAAGTATTTCGGTCGCTATCGTGTTAACAAGAAAAAGGATCCGCACATACAGACACACGGACGTCCAAGACAGAACTTTTTTAAACTGTTTTTTAACTAGTTTAAATAACAAAAATGACATCAAAAATATCATGAACGTTAAAAATAGTGTTTTTTCTTAATATGTGTGTGTATGTATTATCTTACAAGTGCAATGTATGATACATAAAGACATTTTAAGTTTGAAAAATCAGATGTTTTGCGCGAAGTGACAGTAGTACCCACCTCAACGCTTCGCTTATCGTATAGGAGCTACCAACGTTGACAAGAGAGCATTTTAGTATAGTTGGTTCTTTGATATACTGTTCCTCTTGCTATTTCGGTTAGAGTCCGGGCTGTCTGGCTGGTCGCAGTGGTTGCGTTTTTTAGTGCGCATCTCATCTGCACAGGATAATTTCCCTAATTTGAAGTCATTTTTTAACGCGTAATTTTTAATATTTTACCTTTAGATAGATCCATCAGACATAATTTTTTTATTGCAAGACGTTTTTTTCGTTGTTAAATAGGTACCAGACGCAATTTTTTATTTCGTTTTTATAAAAAATTCAAATTATTTTAGAATGTCTGTAAATTTCATATTATGTTCTTCAAACATAATATAATCTAAAATTAATTAGCCAGACGCTAATTCGATTGTTAAGTATTAAATAATGTGTATAAATAAAAAAAAGTAATGAAGCATGCAGCTCATCAGCTAGTGTATTTTAACTATGCGACAGGAAATAATTGCAAGAATACAATATTATTTACAATTGTTCTTATAAATAAAAGCTAAAATGAAAAAAAAAAAAACATAAAAGTGAAAAATAAATTAAAGTTACCATACATTGAAAAGAATGGAATAAAAACTATATCAATGAAGGTTAAACAATTACATTGTTAAATTTAAAAAGCCATCTTCATAATCATCATCATCATCATCTTTCCTCACACTGTCAGAATTATTTATGTTATCGTCTAAGGAATTGTTATTGTTTTCCAATATTCCATCATCTGTAAACAACTAGAAAGTTTGTTTCAATATTGATGTACACACGTACACACACACAACACACACACACCACACCACACACGACACACACACGTGAACACACACACACACGCATGTTTAAGTTTGTATTGAATTTAACTAAAGTAGTTAGCATGAATTTATATAGGTAGGTATACTAGCGGTCCGCCCCGGCTTCGCCCGTGGTACCTACATGTATAAACTATCCTATCTCTCAAGTTGAATCGAACTGCACATGGTGTGCGAATTTTATTATAATCGGTTAAGTGGTTTAGGAGTCCATTGAGGACAAACATTATGACACGAGATTTATGTATATTATATATTAAGAATTAAGATTAATGAATTAATATTGTTATCATCATCACTACATAGTATAAAAAAAAGTCGCTTTCTCTGTCCCTATGTCTCTTTAAATCTTTGAAACTACGCAACGGATTTTGATGTGGTTTTTTTAAATAGATAGAGTGATTCAATTGGGAGGTTTATATGTATAATAACATCCATTAAATAGTGGAGAAGTACCTACTGTTATTTTTGAGGTTTCTAATGTGATTACGTAAATAATTACAATTTTTCCACTTACAGTGCAAACGGAGGCACCCTACGAGTTTTATCAAAATAATGTACTAACTACATTGAAAAGGTCTACAGAAAAGTCCGTGATGGTATATGTCTATCTCTTATGGATAACCCACAATAACTTTTTTTATCATTTACTTTTTACGACAAATAATGGCTAATTTTCGAAGCGATTTTAACCAATACAGCATTAATCCTTAACCAATTAAAGACCTTGAATACATTGTTCATTTAATATAGATCTATATGGCCTTTTACACATGGATTTAAGTGAATATTTTCGAAGATATTACAGATTTAAAAATTGCGGGACGTAGCGTTTGCGGCGGTACCAGCCGGCCGCCCGCGGCCCGGCTATATCTACACTAATATTATAAAGAGGAAAGCTTTGTTTGTTTGTTTGATTGTAATGAATAGGCTCATAAACTACTGGACCGATTTTAAAAATTCTTTCACCATTCGAAAGCTACATTTTCCACGAGTAACATAGGCTAGGTTTTATCCCGGAAATCCCACGGGAACGGGAACTATGCGGGTTTTTCTTTGAAAACGCGGGCGAAGCCGCAGGCGGAAAGCTAGTATTTTATACCCGTGCGAAGCCGGAGCGGGCCGCTATGTTTTTATATTCAACGTTCACAGTTTTTCTGTAGTGTATTTAGCGATTATTGCACCCGTGCGAAGCCAGGGCCGGGCGGGTCGCTAGTTAATCTTTATATATAAAAATGAATCGCAAAATGTGTTGGTAAGCGCATAACTCGAGAACGGCTGAACCGATTTCGATAATTCTTTTTTTATTATATTCCTTGAAGTACGAGGATGGTTTTTATGTAGAGAAAACGTAAATCGTAGACGTCTCAAGTGGCTCCCCATTCGCATGCGACGTAATCTCCATTACCTTCAATTATTATACCGTATCCTTTTCGATCCCATCACTCCTTCCTACCTTAAGAATAACTTTTCATTTCTACACTGTGAAAACTACTCTCTACGATCCGTTGACAGACTTATTTTGTGTACCCCATCTCGACACACACACTTCTTTGGTGATTCCTTTACTGCCACTGCTGTTAAGCTATGGAACTCCTTACCACTAAAGATAAGACTTGCTCCCTCTTTACCCTCATTTAAAAACCTTGTTCGGAAACATTTCTTTTTATCAGCCTTTAATTCGGAATAGTATATTTATTATATGTATTTACATTTATTAGTATTATAGAATATATTTTTTATACTTTATGTAGTTTTATGTATGTATTATCATTAATTATTTATTTATTTTTCTATTATAATACATGTATTGTATATATATTATGTAAGGTTATTTATAGTATAGTTATTATACATGTATGTATAGTTATTTATATGTGCATAATATAATGTACTTTTTGTGTAAGTATCATAGTTACTTTTTTTTTTATTTTCATGTTTATAGTTAAATTCTAATTTTATTTCCAAAATTCTATTTACTAAATATTTCGCTTTTTTACCGTTTGGTTGCCTGGCAGAGATCACTGCTTAGTGATAAGGCCGCCGATTGTACTACATCTTTCTTGTACCATATTTTCTTTTTATTGTTTCCTATTTTTAAGTGATTGTATTACAATAAAGTGTAATAAATAAATAAATAAATATGTACCACGGGCGAAGCCGGGGCGGACCGCTAGTATTAGATATATATTAGAAAATTTAACTTGTATTGGCAACACTGTATTTTGTTTGTGGTTCTTTTTCTTCTTGTACGCGGTGTGTAATGTGTGGTATTAGGCAATGTGCTATTGGAAACAATATACATAAGTTTATGTAATCGCTGTTTTCATTTAAACCCATAACTTAATAGATAAGTAATAAAAAAATTGTTTTTTATAGAAGATTGTTGATGTACCCTAATAGTTTATTTTTTAGCCTAAGGAATAAAATGTACCAATGGAAGGTACTTGTTCCCACAACACAGGGAATCCTAGAGTAGGAACAATTCAATTTCTATGCATCTTAGGTATATTTTCGAAAAAAGGAAGTTATTTTTTATTGTTATTTAATTTTCGCGGCCGACCCTTTCTATCTCTCTTGCACTTTAAACTATCTCTCCATATACACAATCATCAAATTGTTATACTTACCTACTTTCACTACGTTTTTATTTGTACATATTTAATACTTAACAATCGAATTAGCGTCTGGCTAATTAATTTTAGATTATATTATGTTTGAAGAACATAATATGAAATTTACAGACATTCTAAAATAATTTGAATTTTTTATAAAAACGAAATTAAAAATTGCGTCTGGCACCTATTTAACAACGAAAAAAACGTCTTGCAATAAAAAAATTATGTCTGATGGATCTATCTAAAGGCAAAAGTTTAAAAATTACGCGTTAAAAAATGACTTTAAATTAAGGATAATTTCCTGTGCAGATAAGATGCGCACTACTGAACGCAACCACTCCGGCCAGCCAGACTGCGCGGACTCTAACCGAAATAGCTAGAGGAACAATATATCAAAAAACCAGCTATACTAAAATGACTTCTTTTTCAACGTTAATAGCTCCCGTACCATTATGAGGCGTGCAATAAGATAATCGTTGATGTTATGAGGTACAGTAATATATACACAGTATATACACACTACACAGTAATATTTCGTACAGTAGAAAATCATTTTTAATATTTGATCTTAGCAATGTAAAGTCTCAAAGTTAATGTATGTGAATGTGTTTTGATCTTTCATGTATAATCGTCTCAACAAAGTCTGTTATTTGTTATACTGATAAATTATGACAAAAATATTATTCTAATTGTAGGTAAACTATAATACTATTACAAAATAATGTCGCAAACGTTTCTAGAACATGAAAATAAAAGCGACAAAGTGTAAGGGCAGTAAACATTATTAAAAATTCCACGTTGTAAAGTTATACGAATACAGAGACAAAGTGTAATTGTTTTTATAAGTGAGTGTACCTACATGTAAATCCCATGCTAGTGTCTGGGTGTAAGGTTGGGGTTAGATGGAAAGCTATACAGAGGTTATATATATTTTTATATCTTCTGTTCTTTCTTGTGTCTGTCAGGTTTTTTCTATCTGTACTTTTTGAAGTTAATAAGACGAAGGAAATCCTCATAATTTACCATCATGAGATTATTATTCATACTATCAAATTCTAAATTCTAAAAATAGAAAAAGGCTGCATTTGCATTTTAAAACCAACCTTTCAGTAACGTATCTTATAATATCAAAACTGCATTTAACGCTGAACTATACATAGATAAGTTCTAAATAAAAAAATGCTAACTCCCTAGCGTCAAGTACCTACGTAATTTCACTAAACCTTCATTAAGTTTTACTACATAGTAAAACTGTTCATTGTTATTATTTTTTGAAAGTCGTTAAATATTCATTTATAGCATACAATCGTACAGTTCACTATCTAACCAACCCGAGCGCCTCGTCCTGATCAAAGGCTTTGCATAGAAAATGAGAGTGGGTCTAAAACCTACTTTAAAATGTGCTAATTCCGGACCCCGGGCTTAACACTTAAAACCGTTAAAAGTGAATACCTTGTGAGTTGCAAATAATTCGGTCTAAAAGACCGGACGGCAAGTTTTACATTTCCTGATTTAGGGGTCGTTAGGGGTTTGGGGCGCTAATGGGGGTTCCGTACTCTAAAGATAGGATGAGCCCTTTGTATGTGTATTTAAATTCTTGCTAAAACATGCAAACTACTTGTAATTTGATAAGACGATCTTTGGCTAAGTATATGTTTTGATTAGTAATAATTATTTTTTAATTTTTTGAGCTTTCGAAGTTTTCGTTAGTAATATTTTGTTTAATTCTTGTCTTTTCTTATTTCTTTCAATATATTTCAAATGTTTCAATAGTTTCACAATACTTATTCATCATCATCATCATCATTCCAGCCTTTCAGGACGTCCACTGCCGGACATAGGCCTCCCTCAAAGATTTCCACAACGACTGATCACCAGCGGCCAGCGGACTGACGGACGTCTGACTCCAGCGGCTCCCCGCCGGTCGTCTGTCCATCTCGTTGAAGGCCGTCCACACTGCGACGTCCTATACGTGGCGACCATATTCTATTATCAGTCTTAAATTTATAAAGATAAGAACAGACTCTTACAGGACTGAGCCCGACTCGCACTTAGCCGGTTTTTTAACCTTCGGAATCGCAGGGTTGGGTTTATTAAATTATGGTTAAAGTAATTAGAGGAATCCTATTATGTTTAGTGCATTTAGATAAGGCAGGATATTATTATTGTAATTTAAATAACATTTTTCCGTTTGAAAAGTTTTAATCTATAGATTAAAACTTTATTATTGTACTACTGTTACTTTATTACTGTATTTTTTGTAGAAATTGCAATTTTTTAATATTCTACTTTGAATTTGAAATTTTAAACTACTTAACACTTTTCATAAATATTTTTGTCACGCAATATTGATACAAATTCATTGAAGCATCGATCCGAATTTATTGTTATGATAATATTCATCAAAATCAGTTAAATAAATATAAATTTAAGGCCACAATTCAAAAAATATAATATTCATTGTGTTCAATCATTTTATTACTCAATATTAAATGTTTTAAAACTTTTTATTACTAAATATTATTATTGTTAATAGAAATTAATAATTAATCTATACTAACATTATTATAAAGCTGAAGAGTTTGTTTGTTTGTTTGTTTGAACACGCTAATCTCAGGAACTACTGGTCCGATTTGAAAAAATTTTTCGGCTTCGGCTATATTATATCATTACGCTAAGACCAACAGAAAATTAGGAAATAAGTGCCACAGCTCTTTTATGCTTATACGGGTGTCGTTGAAATTAAATTTTACGTAAACTTTGTTTACTGTTCCAAATAAAGAATTTTTCAATTTGAATTATTTTCACCATCATTTATAAACAAGCTTATTCTTCATTACAGATTAGTACAATTTTAGTGTGACACAAAAATACGTGTGAATTATAAAAGGTCTAAAACAAAGCGCAAATAACCTTCTTTTGTTTTGCCTCAGGGAGATGTTCTTTTAGTCAAGGGAGAGAAAATTACTTGGGCGTTCATCTTTTATGACCTCAGTGTGGGGGAACTTGTAAAAAGTCGGATTATTTGTATAAAAATCGATTTACTCTTATGAATGGTAACATGTGTTTGATTGCGTCAGTATAAGTTTAGAAATTATATTTATCGAATGCGATATCCACTATAATATTATTTTATCAAAATGACGAGTTCTGTCAAGCATCTGAATTAGGGCCGATTTTTCAATGCTTGGATAAAACTTATTCATCGAATAATGTATAAAACTACCATTTTAAAAACATATTCTAATTGCCCGTATTTGACAGTTTACGTGACATTTTAATATTATCGTGTAATACTTTATTGGATGGATAAGTTTTATCCAAGCATTGAAAAATCGGCCCTTAGACTAAAATTTTAACCCGTAAAACATCATTAAAAAAATAATATTTACAGGATTAGTGTATGGTTAAATTAAGCCTGGGTCTGGAACTACAAAAAAGTAAGTCTTTACATAGCTTTTAAGTTTAAAAGATGATGAACATTGAACAATCTGAAACATTCATCATTTGACTATCACCACAGTTGACAGATATATACTATGTGCTATCACGCTGTAAAAGTAATACATTTAATTCCAATCATGTGTGTTCCATGCTTTAGCTGACTTAAAATATTGTTCAAATCTTGTTCATGTTAAAACAATTTATGAAAACAACACGTTCCGCAAATAAAAGTTGAATGGGTCTTTAATTACATTAGGAGACAGTTGAACATATTCAGTCCCCCCACATATTTGAGTCCCTAAAGAGTAAAGAGCACACGCAATTCCCTTGCATTTGCCTCCATTTAATATTATGCAAATATGTTTTCTCGTAATCTGATTATTACTGACGTGATACAGAGTTTTGTTTTTATGCCACTGCTTTTGTATGTCGTTTAGACTTTATAACAAGGGGGTAAAGTCTGATTTTGAATAAGGTAACCTTGTAAAGGCTTTTCAGGCCGCGGTGGTAGTAAGAAGTAGTCAATAAATTATTATGTCAACTGTTTAACTCGGACTTTGCTTAAATATTATTTATTGTAAAGGAAGATTGTTTTTAACAAAAGATATTACAAAAGATATATTGAGCTTACTGTGGGACTAGGTCGATTTGTGTAATAATGTCCTATAATATTTATTTATTTATATTTTGATCAAGCCAATAACTCAAAGCACAATTGGGGACTACGTGAATTTTTTAAAATGTTATAATCAACTAAAACGCTAATTTAAATATTACCTACTTCACAATGCCATAATTGAAGTCCCACTTACCCCTAGTGGGGTAAGGGGCAGATGCATTATACATCTGTTTCACTGATCGATTTTCTTTAGGGACAAGTAGGTGATCAGCCTTCTGTGTCCTACATGACCGAGATATTTTTTTTTCTTCGTCTCCACCGGGAACCGAACCCAGGAACCCTCGGTGCTACGCTCACGCGTCAACCACTGTACCAACCACGCGGTCGGCGGTCACAATGTCATAAGATAAGAATAATAAGAAAGTTCTTTGCTGAATTCACAGATCGGAAAAATCGTTTAAAATTATATCCAAAATAATGCAGTAAGGCTATTATATCTTTCACTGAAAATCTAGGTCTCTATACTATAAGCACGTTAATCACAATAATTTTCCATTCAAATAATTATGTTTATTCAGTATCTCTTTCTTTACCTACTGACTACTCGTTTTCTGTTAGTTACTTTTCATTGTTTACAATGTGTTTATTACGTTAGTAATTACTTAGTTTTTTATGCTGACTGAGTATTGTTTAGCTTTGTAGGTCACTGTGTTGTTGTTTTGTAAAAATCAGAATTACTCATGCACATTAAAATATACTAGCTGTACCCCGTGGTTTTACCCGCATTGCTCTACTACTATTGGTCATAGCTTGATGTAATAGACTTCCTCGATAAATGAGCTATCTAACACTGAAAAAATTTTTCAAATCGGAATCGTAGATCCTGAAATAAGCGCTTTCTAGCAAACAAATAAATCTTGAACTTTAAATTTTGAGTATAGATTATTTGTTCTACAGGGTATTGCGTTATTTAAGACCATTATTTAGATACATCTTCTTATAAGTATATAAAATTCTCGTGTCACAATGTTAGTCTGCATACTCCTCCGAAACGGGTGGACCGATTCTCATGAAATTTTCTGTGCAATCGGGTAAGTCTGAGAATCGGCCAACATCTATTTTTCATATGTACCACGGGCAAAGCCGGGGCGGACCGCTAGTACTAATATAATAATAGTAAACTTCCAGTTTATATACTAGCAGCTTGTTTCGTTTCACCCGGGTTGAAAATAATAAAGCCTAGAATCTTCAATCAAGATTCACTTTTCTTATGCTAATATATAAAATAGATCGAATAGTTTTTGGTATTTTTTTATAATAATATTATATATTTTATTATATTATCTATACTAATATTATAAAGCTGAAGAGTTTGTTTGTTTGTTTGTTTGTTTGAACGCGCTAATCTCGGGAACTACTGGTCCGATTTGAAAAATTCTTTCGGTGTTAGATAGCCCATTTATCGAGGAAGGTTATAGGCTATATATCATCACGCTACGACCAACAGGGGTGGAGCCACGGGGGTGAAACCACGCGGAGCAGCTAGATAGAATATAATTATATATAGATATCCAGCTCCCCGTGTGAAACAGCCCTAACGTTACTCCCTACATTGTTCTTATACGATTATGCAAATGAAAGCAATAATTTTAGACTTAATTGTTCGCTGATCATCAACACTCGGCTAAACGGCGATTAACTTAAACGTAATTAAGCTAATTGCATGTACATTCCGCACCTTAATCGTTTAAAACATTATTGCGTTTTTACATAATTGACAGGAGTATTTTAATCACCTACCATGATACTTCGATTAATTAATTCAATACATTAGTTCTTTTTATACGAATGTTCTTAGTAAAAGCTATATTTGGACGGTAGATCGATGGTAGTTTTAAAAAATGTATATTTAAAAATACATGAGAAAGTTTACATGAAGAAATTTCAGTTTGTCTTTACAATAGGTACAAAACCAATTTCGAAACGATTGAAGTGTCGTTTTGGTAGGTTATAAAGAGAGCTTTCAATTGAAACCTTGAAAGACGACTATAGATTGATAATAACTACTTAATTGTTTTATAAATGGAACAGTATACCAACTACATAGTTTTCTGCAGCATCTTCACTGTAGACTGCTTGCAGCCTTCTTGTAAAGATTAAATTACGTGTTAAATAAGTAGACTTAGTGAATCTTTGAGTTTGAGTCGTTTAATGAATAGATATTTGAGTTTAAGTTTGAGTATGAACATTGAACAGGCCAAAATACGTCCTGACAAATCATTGGGCCCCGCAGTCACGTAGCAAAGGGTCACATACATAGCACCCTGTACGGTACGTGCTATACGAGGGCTCTCGTAAATCTCGTGGACAGACATACAGATAAAGCTTTCACTCCAACTTTTGTTATATAATATATAAGGGAGGTTACCGACAAATTGCAAAGGACATCTTAGAAATGGAACACAGTTACTAGTGAATAATTGTCTAGCTAACATAATCCGTCGTGAAGGATCATCAAGAACTTTAAGTTACTCTAAATATCGTTTTGCTAATAGTGCTTGTAATATTAATCGTTATGGGTGATTCATAAATAGAGCAGGCTCCAAGGAGATGTTCGTTTGCATAAATAGCGGACCTAAATCTGAGTTCTGATATATATTGTATAGATCCCAGACATCCTATAAACAGATGTTGCCAACCAGTTTTGTGGTCCCCTTCCCCGCACCCCGGTAATTAAATATGGCATACAAAGAAAAATATAAACATTTCCAAAACATGCCGCGTGGGGTATCAAATGAAAGAGCTTATTACTCAGATCACGAATATATAGCATACTATAACATTTCTTACACTTTCTCTAAGATTTTTTAGAAAATTTACGAAAATGGTCCATTTTTGAGTTAACTTTAAACCACTATAGATTGAAAACTCATGAATATATTTTTTAAATTATTATTTTAAATAATTAACAATAGTCCATTGTTGACGATTCAATAGTTCGTACAGTGAAATAGTTGCATGGGAGAGTGGGGGAAGCATTCAAAGATGGCGAGTATATTTTCAAGTTTATGCCAGAAATAAAGGCCTAATACAAAAATATCGGTGTCAGGGCTTAGAATAATTATCTCTGCACTGTCGTTGTGTTTGACAGAATGAAAAATATGGCAGAACATTCTTGAATCAGCCTCTTAACTTCATCAGCCTCTTCTAAACTTGAAAATATACTCGCCATCTTTGAATGCTCCCCCCACTCCCCCATGCAACTATTTCACTGTACGAACTATTGAATCGTAAACAATGGACTATTGTTAATTATTTAAAATAATAATTTAAAAAATATATTCATGAGTTTTCAATCTATAGTGGTTTAAAGTTAACTCAAAAATGGACCATTTTCGTAAATTTTCTAAAAAATCTTAGAGAAAGTGTAAGAAATGTTATAGTATGCTATATATTCGTGATCTGAGTAATAAGCTCTTTCATTTGATACCCCACGCGGCATGTTTTGGAAATTTTTATTTTTTTCTTTGTATGCCATATTTAATTACCGTTGTGGGGAGAGGGGGACCACAAAACTGGTTGGCAACATCTGTCTATAGGATGTCTGGGATCTATACAATATATATCAGAAGTCAGATTTAGGTCCGGTATTTTTGCAAACGAAACTCCACTGAGAGTCCGGTCTAAAAGTCGAAAAAGTTGAACGTCTACAAACGATTAGTTGCACATTAGTTGGAAATGACAAAAGATGTTAAAAAAACAGATACGTTGACGGAATATAAGCATATTTATACTCTTAAAGTATTGAATAAATTCCAATGAACCTACCTACTCGGGATCGAACCCAGAAATTAATATCCTTAGACTAAAACCTTGTTTGTATACCAACCATCTTTGCACAGTTAATCAAATCTACTGCACGTGCGGTAACTTAGTGCTTCCAAATATTGTATAAAATATAATAAACAGCCTTATTCTCTATTAAATTTCCAGGCTATTAGCGGTTACAGTGTATTAGTTGAAGGCTTCTAATATCCGGTGCTTTGTAGCGGAACAATTAAAAGTGTAGTGCTCCGAGCTGTCGTCTACACGCTTTAGGCTACATTATATGCGCTTCATATATTTTACTATGGTAAATATTATGCATTTAATGCTTGCTCCATCCATATGGATATATTTAGAAGCAAATGGAAGATTAAAATTAATGGAATGTCGTGAATTACTGGGCAGTTTATGGGTTTTTAGGATAAGGAGCGCTTCTAGAAGTATAATTGAATAGACAATTAATGTTTGAGTTTGAATTAGTCGCTATAGAAAAAGGTTTCAATTCTATTGATTGTAACACAAAAAAACATAGCTTAAATGTAATGACAAATTGGTCCTCATATTATCAGCATACGGACGCGGCGCAGAGGAAATTTTTGAATTATGTTTCAAGAACCTCAAGTGGCTCTGACATACCTAAATCACAGCCTAAAGTTTATTTTGTTGTCACCTGAATGTTCCAAACCCTCTAGGTTTTAAAAGTGGTTCATCACATAAATAATCTTTCTTGAGCTCGGAAGAAATATGTGAAAAATACCTAGTTAATAGAAAAACACGATTATCCGTGTAAATTACATAAAATTAAGCTTTTCTGTGTTAATTCGTTGTGAATTACAAAACCATTAATACAATTTCAGGCCATAATGAACATTGTAAGGTAAATGCGTTGTCATTAAACACTAGAGAGATCAATTATTGTGTAATTAGATAAGATAACTTCATTTACATGGTTAATCGTGTTTTCAATTGAATTGAGTTGGTCATAGTAATTAGGTGATAGGAATTGTAAGCGTTGTACATTACAACATTTTACTGTATCCATACTAATATTATAATAAATGCGAAAGTAACTCTGTCTGTCTGTCTGTTACTCAATCACGCCTTAACTACTGAACCAATTTGCATGAAATTTGGTATAGAGATATTTTGATACCCGAGAAAGGACATAGGATAGGTTTTATCCCGGAAATCCTACGGGAACGGATTTTCTTTGAAAACGCGGGCAAAGCCGCGGGCGGAAAGCTAGTTGAGTATAATGGCAATTGGAAAATATACTTGTTATAAAAAAGGACAATTAATTGGTTGAGAGATTGTTTGATTTTACGAGAGTACTATTCATTTAGGAATGAAAGATGGCCACGCTTATTTTAATCCAAAAAGTCAGGATTTATAAAGAAATATTTTATACACATAAATTTAATGTAATATTATGTGACCATGCAAAAACTTAACTTACTTTAAGTTGATAGCAAACATAATTGTTTGACGCAAAGAGTTTTTTGAAGTGAAACTTTTTTAGGCGCATTGAGAGTAAAATTTCAAGGTAGCGTCATGGCAATACCGTCACGTCATGGAATACGGCGACGATTTTGGTAGGTATGTTTGAATCTTGCCAAAGAAGTTTCACTTCTGACACGTGTGCTCGGCACACACGCTCTTTTTCATATCAAAATTTGTACATTTAAATACATCAATTTTACACCAGTGCACACTTAAACATATTATACTTACAGGTGATTCTAAACAATCGTATTTATTATGAAACGGAAGCGAAGCGAAGGCGAGACGTTACAAAATGAATAAAACATCCAATCAATAACATCGCCCAGACTGTTGCAATACGTATATAAAATTGTGTATCATGAGGAACAAAGAATATCGCTTAGAAATGAAAATCAGTAATTGCTATTAATTTGATTTTTCAATCCAAAGGCTTGTAGTGGACACACTGCTTGTAAGAATGACGAGCAAGTAGGTAATATATTTGAGGATTTTATTAAACAGCCAGCAAGATACTAATGATAAATACATTTAAGCAAGAATAGCTCTGTCCAATTTGTTCAGTCTAATTGTCGAAAGAAGCTAAGAAGAGCCTAGGCAATGAAAAGGATGTAAGAGCAAAAATGTTTCAAATATAAAACATTTAATTGAGGGACTAATATTTTAAAGGGGTCTTCTTTGGGCAGATATTTTTTTTTACGTGTTTACAAAGAAACAATCAGCAGCAATAAGCTCACTACACTGTTATTGTATTAACAATCTGACTTTATGTCTGTATCTTAAAAACGGACATATCGCACGCTGAGAACGAAAGTGACCTAACTCAAAATTTTGCAAAAATGAGTTATACTCATAAAATGACTCAGAATAAGGTATTCTATCATTTAATAAATCAAAAACTATCCTATGTCACCTAGAAACCGAAAAACACGTATGTTGCGTCTCTTTATAATTTGCGTATTTTAAACGTCCCTCCGCTAAAATAGTGACCGTTTTAATATTATGTCGGCACGGTGATTACATTTCTTAGTTTTAAAGTGATTTAATCCTGATTGCGGCGTTTATTTACCGAAAGGTAAGTAAATATTTTGTCAATGTTCTAATCCTAACAAGACCGTTATTCGTATTAGGTCACTTTTGTACTAAAATGCAGTTTTCAAAAACTGCATTTTAGTACAAAAGTACAATTCAAATTGTGACTTAAATCATATTAAGTCATTTTTGTATTATCAACTATTCTAAAGGTAACGACATATTTCTCGTTATGCCTGTACTTTATTAAATGCTTTCTTTGTTTAAGTGTATTATGTATAAATAGGCCGTTTTAATAATATTTTGATAAGTTAATTTTATGGCGTATTAAAGTTTATGTCGTTGTTTCAATAATAATTTGTTTAAATATTTATGTTTAGGTCATTATATGAAGAGATTAAAGATGATTTTATATTACAAATGGTTCAAGAAAATGAAAAAGAAAACGAAAAATTCATACCCAAAAAGTTATCATGAAATACAAGAGTTTCCTCGCTGAGTGATCATCATCATCTGAGGCTCTACAGCTGCTAGTGGGCCATGGCCTGGTCCAGTATTTTCTTCCAGATCTCTCGGTCCTTTGTCTGAGTTCTCCAGATTTTCACAGCAATCATTAGATGCCATCCAACCATCGGAGCTTCGGCCCATCTGGTTTTCCATAGAGAAGACGCAGAGGTGCCTTCTTATCGTCCATATGTGCCTCGTATCCGGCCCAGCGTAAACGGCCTAGTTTTATGGTCTATAAGACATTCGGCTCCTCGTACATTTCATAAAGCTCATGGTTATACCGCGTTCTATAATGTCTATTTTCCAGCACAGCACCGAAAATCCGTCGAAGGATTTTTCGCTCGAACACCAGCAGGCAATCCTCATTTTTTGCTCAGGACCCAACTTTCGGACCCGTATGTTAGTACTGGTCTTAGTAGGGTCTTTTATAGCAGTACCCATGGACGTATAAAAAAAGACGGACGCCGTATTAAGAACAAACAACGTGAAGCCACCATAGTAAGCTAGCGATTGTGTAAAGACAATAAACACGCACACACTCTCACCATAGTAAGCTAGTCGGCCGCCATTACGTCGTGAACTACCGACTGATTAACTGCGTCACTGTTTCACAAAAAATATTTAAAATGCCGTCTTGCGTGGTTAAATGGTGTCGCAACAGTACAATTTTAAATAACAAAACACAAGGGATTACATTCCACAGGGAAGCAAGTTATTTATTTTATGTTTTAATGACAAAATTATTACGGCAAAATTTATAGAAAAAAATACAGCCGCCATTGTCATCAACACAGCTGTTGCCATGGCAACTTGGCACACACACATGGATGTTTCGCCGCCATTACTAGGCTTCACTCAATGTTTAGGCGATATACCGTCCGTCTTTTTTTATACGTCCATGGCAGTACCTTTATGTTTCGGGATAGCAGTTTCGATCAAAAATATCTTAGAAGGCCGAATCAGCCATAATTCGTTTACATATTTCTGCAGATATTTCGTTCTGGTTTGTTATTAATTATGCCAGGTACACAAAGTAACGTACAGCTACGAACTTGACTTGTAGACCGAGCTTTTGGGCAGTTTGGTCTATAGCAAGATATGCGTTAACAGCAGTAGAGGATCACTGCTGGTAGCGTCCTCCCGATCCAGGTCTATATCATCCGCGTATCTCAGTATTTGTATCTATTCGAAAAATAAAGTGCCCGATGTCTCAATTTCTGGAATCTCGGATGCATTTTTCTAAGGCTATGTTAATCAGAAGGCTGGAGAGCGCATCACCCTGCCTAAGGCCTTCCATTGCCCTAAAAGGTTGCAAGATAGTGAATGGATCCGAACGACGCTTTTTTATTTTTTTAACGTCATTGCTGTAAGTGACACCAATTGTGGTGGAATGCCGATCTCAGTCAACGCTTGGTACAGGAAATTTCGGTGAACATTGTCGTATGCAGCCTTAAAATTCACGAAAATAATATGGTGTGTTATGACATTGAACTCAAGTGTTTCAATCAATCTGATCAGTAGTCGAACGGTTAGGGCCCCAAGCGTACTGGTAGTCGCCTAGATTGTCTTCTGTGTATGGAGATATTCTATTGAAAAGGACATAGGCGAAGATTTTATATGCCGTGTTTAACCCATTGACCACCGAGCGGCCCGATCGGGCCGAGACACAATAGATTTTCTATTGTGTCTGTGATCCGAGGACTGACGGATTAAAAGAGATATACCGTGATAATTCTGGCAATCAAATATGTCACCTTTCTTGTGCTGTACACACCGCTGTAATATATACCCTATGTTACTGCGATGTTCCACTCATCCGGCGTATTAGATTATATTAGAAAAACTTAACTATAATTTTTCTTATGTCATTGTTGTGGCAACCCTGTACTTAGTCTGTGGTTCATGTACCTATGCAATGTGTAAGGCAATGTGCTTTTAGAAAGAATAAAGAAAAGTTAACAGGGCGTCGTTTCAGACTTCCACACCTGGACTATCAGCCCATAAAATTTCTCCTTAAAGCTAGTTTCAGCATATTTAAGCAATTCCACAGAGATGTAATCAGTTCCTGGTGGCTTATGATTTTTGAGTTTCCTAATGGCCAATCTAACTTCGTCTATTTGTAGGCAGCGAGATATCTGGGATGTTAGTATAATTTTGTATGGCAGAAGGTGTTTCAGCAGTTTCTGTGCTATTTAGCAGTTCTTGGTAGTACTAATTCCATCTTTTAATAATATCGTTCTTACTATTTAGTAGCTCACTATCTTTCCTACCTCTACTCTATTAGTTTGGCTGTAAAAGTTTCTCGAGTCCTTCGTTGAGAAACTTTTAGCAATCTCTTCAAGTTAGTTGACATCAACACATTTCTTCTTCTTTCTCTTATGTAGTTATTTTTTTTCCTTCGTCGCGCTTTATGACTCTCGTCTGCAAGTGTAGGTCTGCTGTAACGATAGGTATGCTTCATTCTTTTCGTTAGTAACCTTTTGGCATTCGGCCACTTGTTTCTGCATCGTATCTCATTACCTAGATTTTCACTCGCAGCTGTTAGTAGAATTTTACTTAGTACTTCCCAGGATCTTACTTGCGTTTTGTTCGCTTTTTATCTATCTGCTCTGAGCCAAAATTTTTAGATAAACTTTCACTTTAAGAGGTGCGAAATAAATCTATACTACATAGTATAAAACAAAGTCGCTTTTTCTGTTCCTATGTCCCTTTGTATGCTTAAATCTTTAAAACTACGGAACGGATTTTGATGCGGTTTTTTTTAATACATAGAGTGATGAAATAGGAAGGTTTTAATGCATAATTTATTAGGTTTGAAACAAAGTAGGCGAAGCCGCGGGCGGTAAGCTAGTAATATTATAAAGAGGAAAGGTTTGTATGTATGTATGGTTTTCACGCATAAACTACTGAACCGATTTTGATGAAATTTGGCACAGATAATCTTTAGACATTGAGAAAGAACATAGACTACCTTTTATTGCGAAATATGTACTACGGGCGGAGCCGGGGCGGACCGCTAGTTCCTAACTAAAACTGCACTTTTGTATTACTTTTTTTAATTAATTATACTGAAGTATAATTTTTTGTTGATTAATAATACCAATATTAGAGTTGATTGCCCATAGGTATTAAGTAAATATTAAAAATGAGTCTTGAAACAAACAATAAATATAATTTCTTAGTTAACATTTGGTTTCATTAGACTACTTCCCATTAATATTTTAATACTAAGTTGACATAATTCAGGTTACGTCCAAATGCATGCATAGAACAAAAATACTAAAGTGACTCATTCCCAAACTAGTCAAAGATGATTTACAAGTTTTCAGTACTAAAGTGACGCAATATCTAATGGTAATTTTTAAAAAAAGATAAAAAATATTTAAATTTAATTTAATTTATTTTTTATGGATTGTATGGGTGGACAATATCCTCTAAAATGATATCAGACTTTAATATCTTATATAACTTTGCATGCGAACAAATTATGACATGATTTGTAAATAGTTCTGTAAATTACGCACACTTTTTTGATGATTCCCAAAAAACACGAATTTCGTATTAGGTCACTTTCGTTCTCAGCGTGCGATATCTACTTGTCTATAAAAACAATACGCAAAATAACTGGAGGAAATAATATATTATGTGCAGCCGTCGGTTAACGCAAAATGAACGCTGGCGGAAACACGCAGGTAAAACTAAAAAAACAAAGAACTAATGCAGCTAACGAACGTAGTTAACACTATGTCCCATATTTCCTACTCTTTGAAGTTGAAAACTTTCCAAGCTCAACCAATTCTCCCTCACAGGCAAGGCGAGCAAAACAATCCAGCCACTTTCAACTTTTATTCTTTTCTGTTTGCCTTTTTCAAATTGGCCAGTACGTTTAATTTTCTTGGCGATATGCTCGAGTAAACAAGCCAAACACTAAACAGATTTCTATAAACATGTTGTAGCATGCGCTTTTTGCGCCCCTATTGACTATTCTATAGGGCTGCCAACAACGCCTTTTTGAAAATGAATTGTGTTTGAAAATATCGTTTGTTTTTAATTTACATTCTAAAACTATTTATGTTGGTATGTTTTAAATGATAATGCGCAAGCACATTAGCAAAGGCTATACTATAAAAATTGCGCCTTCGAAGATTTTAAAGCAAATCTTCTGAAAATATTTTTATACTTTTTTTGTAAAAGGAGAATAAACGCACATAACTGAAGAACAGGATATTTCTTAAATACTACAAAACCACTTCACATTTTCATTGGAAATATCCAACAGAATTCACACACTACAACAACAAAAAAATGCAATCCGCATCCATACTAATATTATGAATGCGAAAGTAACTCTGTCTGTCTGTCTGTTACTCAATCACGCCTAAACTACTGAACGAATTTGCATGAAATTTGGTATGGAGATATTTTGATACCCGAGAAAGGACATAGGCTACCTTTTATTGCGAAATATGTACCACGGGCGAAGCCGGGGCGGACCTCTAGTTAAATATAAGAATGAAATAAACCCATAAAACCGCGCTGAAACTAAAAACTAAAAAGCATTTATGAAGTTTCTAAATTCGTAATGAAAAGCGTCATGCTGTAGGTACTTTATATTCCAAATTAATAACCTTACGTGAGCTGACAACTTTTATATGAATCCCAGAGCAGTTATTTTTTACCCTGCTAACATTCTGATAAATTTTCATAGCCACTGCGCTGAATTCTGAACTTTTATCATAATAAATGTTGGGAACTATGAACTATAGCATCTTTTAGTGTTGAATTTACCAGATGCTGAGGGACATGTCTATTTTAGTGTCAATTCTGTTTTATAGTTTATTGAATAAATTTTATATCTTTGGATGCTAAATTATTTATTGGTATGGTAGCTGATAGTCGCTTAGTTTTAAAATTTGCTTTTCACATGGTCTTCTCTCAAGAAAATAGGATGATAATATTTAGGTTCATTATTAACAAAGAAACAAACAGTTAATTATTTATTGATTGATGTTTAATAAATTTTTCCCTATTTCAAGTTTGATTCGCGTTATCAAATTCAGTACCTACAGGAAAACCTCAGAGGAAAACTACTTAAATAAAGGAAATCATTATAATATTATATAAATTATAACTACCTTTTTATACATGAAATAATGGTGATGTTATTACAACTAACATAATTAATAGCAACGACAAAACCCAAATGTATTCATTACCATTCGCCCTTTGTTCTAAATGGCCATCATTAGCTTTATTTGCTTCCATTTCCCGTCATTAGTCCACTATGTCCGTGATTTTTCTAACAAAACACGCAATGTACTGTAACATTAATTTTTTCTGGGGAAATGTTTGAGTGAATTTGTTAAAAGCTGATTAGATTGACACATAATATAGAGGATAATATATTATTTGATTATTAGATTAGTTAGCTGTTTATAATATATTATACTAGCGACCCGCCCCGGCTTCGCACGGGTGCAATGCTGATACTAAAAACACTACAGAAAAACTGTGAACGTAGTATATAAAAACATAGCGGCCTGCTCCGGCTTCGCACGGGTATAAAATAGATAGCCGGGCCGCGGCCGGACGGTACCGCCGCAAACGCTACGTCCCGCAATTTTTAAATCTGTAATATCTTCGAAAATATTCACTTAAATCATACGGTGTAAAAGGCCATATAGATCTATATTAAATGAACATTGTATTCAAGGTATTTTATTGGTTAAGGATTAATGCTGTATTGGTTAAAATCGCATCGAAAATTAGCCATTATTTGTCGTAAAAAGTAAATGACAAAAAAAAGTTATTGTGGGTTATCCATAAGAGATAGACATATACCATCGCGGACTTTTCTGTAGACCTTTTCAATGTGTATAATACTTAGTACATTATTTTGATGAAACTCGTAGGGTTCAGCCTGCGTTTGCAATGTAAGCGGAAAAAATGTAATTTTTTACGACCTCACATTAGAAACCTCAAAAATAACAGTACTTCTCCACTATTTAATGGATGTTATTATACATATAAACCTTCCTCTTGAATCACTCTATCTATTAAAAAAAACCGCATCAAAATCCGTTGCGTAGTTTCAAAGATTTAAGCGTACAAAGGGACATAGGGACATAGGGACATAGGGACAGGGAAAGCGACTTTGCTTTATACTATGTAGTGATAGTGAATTATACTATGTAGTGAAGTGATGATAACGATGAGTTTTAAAACTAAATAATATCAAATAACTAAATAATTAATTTTGGTGGCACCTCAGTAATCAGAATAAGGAAATTAATTATTTATACACAAATATAATATCTTAGATACTAAAAATAATAAAAAGCTGAACAGTTCATTCGTTTGCTTGAACGCGCTATCTCAGGAACCACGGATCCGAATTCAAAAATTATTTCACTGTTAGTCCATTTATCGAGGACTATACTTTATTATATGAATACATCCCGCTAAGACCGATAGCAGATAATCAATGCGGATAAAACCGCGGGTCACAGCTAGTATTACAATAAAAAATCACTTTTCAAATCCGTTAAGGCCTTAAGTCTATCAAATGAAAGCATACAATCTCAAAGCACTACTGGCGCTACTAGCACAAAACCTATGGAATATACAATGTACAGTATTCGTATATTAGTTAAATTGACAGATGTACGTACAGACGAGACTCAAAGAATGAGCTGGTAAAGGGATTTTTTCATTAGGAAATGCATTTTCAACGCGAGCGGACGTTTCATCTGGTTCAGGGATTTGTAAAGTGAATTTAAATATATTCGATACCTACGCTTCGTGTCACCAGTATAAGAAGATCCATATGTTGTATGAGTATACGTATTCTTTGTGGGTCAGAGCTAGTTGGACGTCAACTGAAGACTCGTGTCCTTTTATGCACATTTCTGTTCAATTTACCAATTTTCACGAATACATAAGTGTTCAGTCATAAATGCTAGTCCTTTTAAAAGTTTAAAAATGCGTCTCGTTGTTCACGACATTTAATGCTCTGAAGTCAAACTTCTTTAGGCGCATCGAGAGTGAAATTTCATGGTCACGTCATGTCAATAACATCACGTCATAGAGAAAGATGATGATTTTGGTATCTTTGTATCTTGCCAAGGAAGTTTGAATTCTGAAAAGTGCTCGGCACACGCTCTTTTTAACCTGGAACAGATTGAACCAAGGAACCATCGCAAATGAACCTATCAATTAATCCCAATTCGAATCTTCGAAACTGCATCACAAAATTAAATTTACGCTTTCTCTTAAATCCGCCGAATTATCCATTTTACAAAATGCATCGCTCCCAATACCCTGTGCCATAAAAATACCATTAAATAAACAGCGAACAAACGCCCCGTGTACTTACAAAATAGTTTTCCAAATCGCTATAACTATTCAGAAACAAGCAACAAACCAGTCAAGAAACAGCCAACTTCTATCCACCTGCGGGCATTATCGTAATCAACTCCTTTAGCAAGCACATACTTATATACCACCCAATAAAACAGCTACAGGCTAAACTCAACCTTAATACCAGGGAATAAGAGTAAGGGTTTGTAGGCTAATGACTTTGTTATAGTTGTAAGGCGTGTTGTAGAGCAAGTGTAAAAACAGCAATAAAAGTCAATGATCATGTAAAGTACGTTTTTCTTGCGGTAAATCTGTATTGGTTGTTCTACGAATAAGACGCTTGCTGATCCTTTGAGGTCATTAATGCTCTGACAGAAGAGTAAATAGTTGGAGTTATTATCTATTGAATTTATGTTCTTCTATTTATATTAAACTAGCTTTCCGCCCGCGGCTTCGCCCGCTTTGTCTAAAACATAATAAAATAAATACTAAAACCTTCCTCTTGAATCACTCTGTCTATTAAAAAAACCGCATCAAAATCCGTTGCGTAGTTTTAAGGATACATAGGGACATAGGGACAGAGAAAGCGACTTTGTTTTATACTATGTAGTGAAGTTATGAACTGATTGCTAATTGGTAACTGGTCCGAATGAATCTTACGTGTTTATTGAATTGTTGTAAAGCTGTGCTAATTTTGTAAACTGGATTGTCAAAGAAGAATAAATAAAAATAGTTTAACTAGTTTAAGTTACTTCTTTATTTAAATCTTTAAGTAGTTTTACAATACAATTAAATATTATTCTTATACTTATAACCCTGAGAAGTATTACATTACTAACTTTTCAATATTACTTAGGTACTTATATCAACCATAATATTATCAATTAACATTCAATCAAAAACATTTTTTACAAGTTTTTCCCCTAACTTGCACTAATCGATTTGATTATACTGTATTATTTGAATATAGCATTTGTATTAAAACACATTATTCAAAGACTTAAATATTTATTTTCACATTTGACTAATTAACAAAATATTTTAAGCTACGAAATAATAGAGATAACTGAAATGAATATATTATATAATATTTTACTAAGGGCCGATTTTTCAATGCTTGGATAAAACTTATCCGTCCAATTACACGATAATATTAAAATGTCACGTAAACTGTCAAATACGGGCAATTAGAATACGTTTTTTAAATGGTAGTTATTACATTATTCGACGAATAAGTTTTATCCAAGCCTTGAAAAATCGGCCCTAAATCAAGACGTTATAATTGATTATTCCTACTGTCACACTCAATTAAAGGTTAAGACATATTTTTAAAATTATGCGAGACTCATTAGAAATACAATAAATTACATAATCTAGGTACATAATTTTATTTAAAAAGAAAAATAATCAATGACCAAAACAATCAAAAATAATCAAATCAAGACAATGTCAATTTAAATGTCTGCAATAACATAATTAAAACACTGAAAAGGGAATACTACAAAGATAAACTTATTAAAAGTAAGGGAAATATGAGAAAAACATGGCAAGTTATTAAAGATGTGTGTAATTTAAATAAACGTAAAGATCCTACAAATGAACTTCTACAGTCATGTGATGATCCAGTTATGTCACTCAATAATGTAAATTCATACTTTACCTCGGTTGGTGGTACGCTGGCAAATTTAACATTGCAAAAAATGAATACCACGCAAAGTGATCTCGCTGCTCGCTGTAAAAAAACCAACTCACCGCTTAATTCTATGTCTCTTCTTCCTACAGATCTGGTAGAAGTCAGAAATGTCATACTTAGCTTAAAACCACATAGCGCTCCAGGCTGGGATAACATTTCCGCAAATCTATTGATAAAATTTGTTAATTTTCTTGTCGAGCCAATTGCATTTCTATGCAATCTCAGTTTTGACAGTGGGGTTTTTCCTTCAGCGTTTAAAAAGGCTATTGTCAGCCCAATACATAAAAGTGGAGACAAAAGTAACCCAACCAATTATAGACCCATTTCTTTACTTTCAAATTTATCAAAGATCTTAGAAAAATTAGCTAAAAAAAGATTAGTAAAGTATCTCGAGAAAAATAACATACTTAATAGTAATCAGTTTGGCTTTAGAGAACGAATGTCAACCGAAGATGCTATTCTCTCTTTGACTTCAAAAATCGTTCACTATCTTGATAATGGGTTCAAATGTATAGGAGTGTTCCTCGATTTACAAAAGGCTTTTGATACTGTCTCCATTCCTATCCTTTTATCAAAGCTAGAGAATGTAGGTGTGAGGGGACTCGCACTTGATTGGTTTACAGATTACTTGACAGCTAGGACGCAACGTGTTAGGGTTGATAGTCTTGAAAGTGAATGCTCAGAGTGCACTTTTGGCGTTCCTCAAGGAAGTACATTAGGACCTACGCTCTTCCTTGTATATATAAATGACCTATGTTGTATTACCTTACGTGGACTTGATCTTTTCATGTTTGCAGACGATACTGTTTTACTCGTCCACGATAAGACTTGGTCAACTGTAACAAAACTTGCTGAAGATTGCCTTTCCGTAGTGACTAGTTGGTTGGAAAATAGCTTACTCACTATCAATACTAGCAAAACGAAATATATGTGTTATAGTATTACATCAAAAGGTGCCGCTAGTGAAGACACGATTCTTAAAATACACACTCACCCATGTAATCGTGGTAACCATATCGGAAGCTGCAACTGTGCTACGCTCTCGCGTGTTCATTCTATTAAATATCTTGGAGTTCAGATCGATGACAATTTGAATTGGACTTCACATATTTCCACTTTATCTTCTAGAGTTCGTCAACTAATTTATATTTTTAAAACTTTGAGATCTGTCGCAGAACAAAAATTAGTAATAGAAACCTATAAATCCTTGTGCGAATGTTTAATAAGGTATTGTATATGTGCTTGGGGCAATGCATCCAAATCGCTCCTTATAACAGCTGAGCGTGCCCAGAGAGCAATTCTTAAAGTCTGCCTTCATCTACCATTCAGTCATCCCACAAGTGAGGTTTATAAAAAAGCCAGAGTTTTAAGTATCAGAAAGCTTTTCATATTTGAAACCCTGAGACGCTATCATAAAAAGGACGTGCCTTACTTACCTGAAAGTACCAAGCGTGTGGACCGTTGCCCATTTCCGATAACGAAATCAAGATTCGCACAAAAGCACTACAATGTAGTTGCGCCGCACCTGTACAATATTATAAATAAAGAATTAAAATTGAAAAAAGTAAACAATAATGGAATAAAAAACTTAATACTCACCTGGCTTGAGAACTTTGACTACGACGATACTGAAATTATTTTAAGGGATCTTTTAACAACATAGTATAGATAAAAAAATATTGTATATAATAAATCACATCAACAGAAAATGTTTATAAATTACAACATTTATGCACAACTACACTCACTCATTCACACACGCACACACGCACACACTCTCACACACACACACACACCCACATACACACACACACACTCACTCACATTCATCTAGATATACACAAATGCGCTTACGTATAAATTTAACTTACCTTGTCTTTATTTTTGTTATTTTAGAGCTTTTAGTTTAGTTTATAGACATAATACTATGATCAATATTGGGAGAAGCCTCTGGCTCCTGAGACACAGTTTTAACTAGTTCAGGAGTCGAAGGATTCATTATCTAGACCTGTACAATTATTATGTCAATAAAGATTTTTATTATTTTTTTTTTATTAATGTAAATTTATTACAAAGTATAGGGGAGACCGGGTTTGGTTGTCTCACGGGTTGTTTGTCACAGCGGTCTTAACACAAAACTGAACTATCGAATAAGTCTGTTGAACAGCGTGGCAAGAGCGATACAGTGAAAACGCTGTCCCAACTTCGCGTCAGACCGCTCCGATCTGCCGTGAGGGCCTCACACGTGTTTATTGTTTTCGCACAGCAAAAGTAAATTTTTGTGCTGCTGTGTCGAACCTCGTAATTATACGTTCTTGTTTTACAGTAATAATCTTTCAGTTCATTTGATGATGATGAAATGTGTTTTATAATATCGTAGTATAGTTTTTTAGATATTCATTGATTGGAATTTATTTTCAATTTTATTTTCATGAAACGTGTTATGGGGCTCGTTGTCACAAATTTTCGGGGGCTGGTTGTCACCTATCAACCAGACCCCTGTATGCGAGATGACTTTAATTGCGTTTTGAGGTTGTTTGTTTTAGCCGTAAATTTTCAATCAACACCGGAAAATCACCCTAACAAACCTGCTGGAAGTCCATCTGTCCTTGATGACTCTATATTGACTCACGATTATTATTGTTTGCTAAAATTGTGATTGATTAATATTCAGACTGAAATAAAGACCGTAGACACGGTTTCATTTGGTTATGAGTTCTTAATTAAAAATTATTCCGTAAAATTATAAGACCAAAGTGTGACTTTCTATTTATAAATTGCCTGTTATTTAGTACGTGACTACCTACCCTAGGCATTGTGACAACCATGCCTGACCCGGGGTTATAAGTCACATTTTTCTTTAGAGTGAAAATACAAAATATTTCTACAACTGATAATATTACACAAAAATACGTTTATTTATTTTGTAACAGAATAATTACACTATCTTTTGGTATACAAATATCATTCCTAAACAACGTATTTTGGAAGTTACATAAAAAAAGATAAAAATGTGACTTTCATCCCCGCTCTCCCCTAATATTACTTATATACTCTAATGACCTTACCAATTTTAGGTATCAATAACCAAACACTCTTACCTTATTTAAAACTTTCACCCAATCTCCCTAACATTACCATACAATTATAACTTTATTCAATATAACCTTCTAAACAGTATAATCGCTGCAGATGACGTCAGTATCAAAGACGCAGGATTCAAATGATTTCCCGCGTTTATTCTACACGTGTCTTCTGTGTTATTGAAATATAAAAATGGCGTATTTTGTAAGCTATAGTTGGCTATAGCGCCATCTATTTTGTTTGAGTCGACGCTCTTTACGTGCGGCATGCGTGTGAGTTTCCATAGTTCGTCTGTTGAAAGAAAAATAGATTTGTAAAAGTTTTTTTTGTAAAATAAAAAAGAAGTGTGGCACTCGGGGACTGCCGCGCCGCGGTAAAGCTATTGCATGCTATGCCTTCAAGCCACACCTCCGCGCCCGTCGGAGTGGGGAGCATGAGGTTTTTCGTTACGCAATTTCTGGATTCGGTCCCCGCGCTCTTAGCAATAGAATGCTATGCAATAGCTTTAAAAAAATTAATTTAAAAAATATAATTATATCTCTTGCATTCGCTTAAGCTACATATGTTATGTAAGATAGAAAGAGACAGAGAGTGATTTGCATGCTTCGGTTGTGGTGGCAACAACATGTAAAAATTATCTGCATAAGTTGCATTTTTGTCGAATCATGATTTATAACTATATTTTTATCAAAATGTAAACATAAAAGAGGAAACAATTGCATTTATTTTAATATTTTTAGTGTTGATAAGATAAGAACAAACGAAAAACTGCAACTTGCAAAAAATATGTGTAAAAATTTCGTTAAAATATAACAAAGTACCTATTATATTCATACTCATAATGAATTACTGTTTTCTTTTGATGTCGTTTTAAAATCCTGTTATAGTAAATTATTGTTACTATAATAACAATATGTCCAATTAATTCAAAAACTGTGCACGAAAATCTTGCCAGATACAAGCAAAAATGTCAAAAAAATTTTTTATCTATATTTATTTATTTTAATATTTTTAATATCAATATAATTACTACTTAATACTTCTATAGTGAAAATGCTAAAATCTTACGAAACAAACAAAGAAAGAAAAATAAATAAACAATGTGGATTAGATCACGCATTCAGACGCATGAACCTGACCTCCAGTCGAGCAGAAAATTAATTCCAAAGGTCACTGGTTCGATACCCGGCCGTTCATTGTGTTCACGGAGGAAATAATTATCAATTCCGGATCGGGCTCATTAATTTACCGCAATTTTTTCCGAGTTTTCTCAACTTTTGTCATAAAATTTTTACGTTTTTGGAATGTAAAAGTAATTCATTCGAGACAAAGTTGCAATGGGATAGAAACTGATCAAGCTATAGGTATTTTTCGAATTTTTTAAATGTCTCTTTTTTAGGGTTCCGTAGCCAAAATGGCAAAAACGGAACCCTTATAGTTTCGTCATGTCCGTCTGTCCGTCTGTCCGTCTGTCCGTCTGTCACAGCCGATTTACTCGGAAACTATAAGTACTACAGTGATGAAATTTGATGGGAATATGTGTTGTATGAACCGCTACAAAAATATGACACTAAATAGTAAAAAAAAGAATTGGGGGTGGGGCCCCCCATACATGTAACTGAGGGATGAAATTTTTTTTTTCGATGTACATACCCGTGTGGGGTATCAATGGAAAGGTCTTTTAAAATGATATAAAGTTTTCTAAAAAACATTTTTCTTAAAGTGAACGGTTTTTGAGATATCAGCTCTCAAAGTCGTAAAAAGTATGTCCCCCCCCCTCTATTTTTATAACTACGGGGTATAAAATTCTAAAAAAAATAGAGGTGATGCATGCTAATTAACTCTTTCAACGATTTTTGGTTTGATCAAAGTATCTCTTATAGTTTTTGAGATAGGTTGATTTAACTGTAATTTATTATATTTGCTGCTACGGAACCCTTTGTGCGCGAGCCCGACTCGCACTTGGCCGGTTTTATTGTTTCTTTATTTTGGTCGCAACCAGTGATGTAGAAAGTACAGATCCTAGACACTTTATAGATCCATAACTGAATATTTGAACAAGACTATATTATATAAAGAGTTTCACTGTTGATGTGATTTATAATGAAGTTTTTGATACGAAATCAGAGTTTGAAAACAACATTGTCTAATTTCAGATGTTTTTAGTAGGTGCATCGAACAACAAGGGTGAATACCCTTACCCTCCCTTACCTTACCTTAATGCAAGTATGAAAACTATGCAAGAAATAATATGCTGTTATTTAACTTATTTGTGCTTGTATCTCTCTGAGATACAGATATCACAGATATTATGCTCATGCTTATATTATCTCTTATTGAAATTATGCTCATTAGCGATTTATAAGAAGACTAGCTTGCTGCCTGCGGCTTCGCCCACTTTGTATGAAACCTTATAAATTATATACTGCTCGTAAAACCTTATTTTTGAATCACTTTATCTATTAAAAAAAACCGCATCAAAATCCCTTGCATAGTTTTAAACATTTAAGCATAGAAAGGGACATAGGGACAAAGAAAGCGATTTTGTTTTATACTATGTAGTGAAGAGAAAGTCAAATAAATGTTAGAAACTTACAGGTGCTGCTGTTGTCAGATGGGTTGTTATAACACGCAAATATAACGGCATAATGTTCATAGTTAACATCCAATACAGAGTATCTTTCCGATTTCTGATCTGAAATGAAAATTTTTTATTACAGGAATCCATTCATTTGGTACCTAAACTAAAAAATATATCTTTACCTATTCTGATTTATACGCTTAAAGTAATAACTTTTAATATAGCTTATTTCTTAAAATAAATAAATCTCCACAATTATACAGATTGTTTACACATTACTTTTGATTTGCTTTTTCTATAAACCAATTTTCATTCATATCGGTTCAGTGGTTGAGGCGTGATGAAGAGAGATAGGAGGCGCAAAAAAAAGAGACGGGCAGGCAGAGTTACTGTCGCATTTAACATTATTATCAGTTAAGATTTAATTTCTTTCGTATTTCTATACCTGTATAAGTAACGAACAGCAAGTCACCACCGCTATCATCCACAGTGAGAGCAACAGAACCGTTGTAATAACTGACTGTGTTGTTCACAATCCAGCTTATAGAGACATCTGTTGTGTTGTTGGTCTTGTGGTTGAAAAGGACCATTGCACAGTCGCCTTCGATCTGTAGGTCTGTTGCTACAGCGGCTAGGTACCATTTACCGTCGAGCTGTAGGATTTTATTCATTTAGTTTTAAAGTATTTTAAAGAAATCAAGTAACATTTTGTAAAAACTATTCGATTTAAATAGACCTGGTTTGATCCATATTGATACTATATTATTATTATTTTGTAGTGTATTGATATTAAAGTATTGTTGACTGTTCTTCATCATATACATTAAAATATCTTATGGTAGATGATAATGAAATATAACAAGCAAATGTTTTGACTGGTTTCTTTCTATCATTTTATTTGTCATTTAGTCCCGGATACGCTAAGTAATGGTATTTTTAAAATAACGAATAGAAATACAAAATTATATATCTAACTACATAAATAATAACACAAAATTATATACTACTAATAATAGAAGAAAGTTATAAAGTTATAAACCTACCAGTCCTCATCCAATAAGACAAAACATGAATATACCTTAATTAAAAAAAGGAGTTCAAGCTTACATAATTAATCAAGTTAATACACTGCGAAAAAGTTATATACATAATTGCTATCAAACTAATTAAAATATCTATTGTCTTTGCATTTGTATAAGTAGAATCATAAAATAAAGTATTAAAACACTCACTCCCTTCAAATCCACCTCCCTAGGAGTCACAAGAGGACAGCTAGCATTCTGTACCACAGCCTTCACACAAACAAACAGACACACAAACGGTAGAACGTGAAACATCTTAACTAGTTGTATATCGCTGCTTCGATCGCAAGTTTCTGGTCAACTGAGACGCGTCAAATTTAACGGTGTTTTATAAACTTATCTCAAATCAATCAAATGCTATTTCCGCAGTCAAAAACTTCTTTTCCTTGTCAAAGAGATTAACAAAATAATTGGTTAATTATCTTGTGTCAGTTCGTTTGTTTGTCTTTTATGTTTGTTTACTGTTTTTATAGAAGGTGTTTGTAATTTATTTGGATGTTATCAACTAGCTGTTGCCCGTGACTTCTTCCGCGTGGTTATAAAGATATGAGTAGTAATTAAGATTATGGATTAACGGCAAGCTTCTTCCTAGTTATTTTGAAGACATATTTAATAAGGTTATTATTTATTACTAGCTGCTCCGCGCCGTTTCACCCCCGTGGCTCCGCTCCTGTTGGTCGTAACTGGATGATATAGAGCCTTATATAGCTATAGAGGCTTTAGAACCTTTCTTAATAAATGAGCTATCCAACACTGAAATAATTTTTGAAATCGGACACGTAGTTCTCGAGATTAGCGCGATCAAACAAACAAATAAACTCTTCAGCTTTATCATATTAAGTATAGATTAAATGAGTCAATGAAACCATGAAGATTAGAGATGAGAACTTAATATGAGAACTATAAAAAGGTTTAAAAATGATTAAATATAAATCCAGAATTATAATTAATACAAAACTAGAACACAATAAAATGATAACAATTCCATCCTCTACAACGGGATACGGGACTTCACATCAATGATAAGAAAATAATAAAAGGATAGGATCATGAGTCAATACCCTCTCTAGAAGCCACGTCAATCGAAGATATCGAGATTTATCTAGATGAAGATACCGCTATATCAGCTCTAAAAACACGTACTAAACGCGTTCCAGTTGCAATGAACGATGCGCAAGGAAATTATTATAGTGCTGTTTACTGTTTTTCAAGTGATAGTTGGACAGATATTGCAATTCGGAGAATGCAAGGATGTGAAAACTATGGAGTTATTCCAGATTGATAAGGTTAGTTCTTATAACAATACCGGTGAAACTGCTGTAGTTATACTACTAGCACAGTATTACAATATTATTAGGAAATATGGTAATACTGTGCTACTAGTCTTAAATATTTTTCAACAACAATCTTCCTTATAAATCTGTACAGCATTGTTTCTATGATGGTGGAAGATGTAAGGAGGAGTGAATGAATGAATTCTCTTTATTGTACATACACAGAAATACAGTTTGTTACATGGTTGAGATAACTTATGATATAAAATGATGAACAATAAAATAATGAACTTATGATATATAAAATTTATAATATAAATGTACAAAGAGCGGCTTTATCACTCGTGAGATGCTATAAATAGTACAGGTTTTGCATTATTAATGAGATTAGTATTTGTTTTACTTGGAGCCGGCGGCTTTTTTGTGATGTACCAAGCCTATGTGATAATTTAGATAATAATGTATATCTTCACCAAATTTTGATACAGATCTTATCATACTTTTTTGTGTGAAACACAACAAACATCCAGACGTGAACCCTTTTAGTGGGATATCTAAACAGTGGCTATTTTTTGACATTGTAACTATAAAAATATAAATCCAATGGCTGGTTCACACTTTGATTAGTGCGAGTGCAGGTGATGAGTAGTACTACGTGTGGACAGCGACTGTTTAGTGCGAGTGTTTAGTAGGCTGTGTAGTAAAGTGAATAGAAGCGTGTTCTATTTTTTTGCGAGTGGACTGCGAGTAGCCACGTCCCGCGCGCCCTCCCTTCCCCCTCACTCGCAGCGTGCCTGCACTCGCACTAATCACCTGCACTCGCAGTCAATTGGACACTACTCGCACTACACACCTGCACTCGCACTAATCACCTGCACTCGCAGTCAATTGGACACTACTCGCACTACACACCTGCACTCGCACTCATCACCTGCACTCGCACTAATCAAAGTGTGAACCAGCCATTATATATAAAATTCTCGTGTCACAATGTTAGTCTGCATACTCCTCCGAAACGGGTGGACCGATTCTCATGAAATTTTCTGTGCATATCGGATAAGTCTGAGAATCGGCCAACATCTATTGCACGCCTCATAAGCGAAGCGTTGAGGTGGGTACTACTGTCACTTCGCGCAAAACATCTGATTTTTCAAACTTAAAATGTCTTTATGTATCATACATTGCACTTGTAAGATAATACATACACAATTACACACACATATTAAGAAAAAACACTATTTTTAACGTTCATGATATTTTTGATGTCATTTTTGTTATTTAAACTAGTTAAAAAACAGTTTAAAAAAGTTCTGTCTTGGACGTCCGTGTGTCTGTATGTGCGGATCCTTTTTCTTGTTAACACGATAGCGACCGAAATACTTTACTAATCGAGTCTTTTTTTTTCTCTTACGCTTGAGTATGCTCAGGAATAGAACCCTTTCATTTTTCAGGGTCTGATTCGATGTGGTTTAATTGTTATTAAATAAACAAAAATAATAATTAATAAATATTTATTAAAAAAAAATTATGAGGCGTGCACTTTTGGATTTTCCAAATTATTTTTCATATGTACCACGGGCGAAGCCGGGGCGGACCGCTAGTATTCATGTAAAAATCATCATAGCCATATCACAAAATCAGATTTTTCGGCAAATATTAAAATACGTAAGTATCTATTCTCAAAACGTTTGCCTGTCACATGTATGAAATATTTTCATATTTCCTCTTTATAACTGCAAGTATTTTAGGAAATCGAGCATCAGCGGACGGCAATATGTCTCCATTAGGTGACACGTCTGTTATTTCTTTGAACGTAAATTTTAATAAGAATTTTAAAATGCACTCTATTATAAATGTAAAATTCTTTCAGTCTGCTACTACACATTTATGTGCATTTTTAGTTTTAGTTCGTGATAAAGCTGACACTTCTAGTAATTTTATTAAAATTTTGTAAATTTTATTTTAGTAATGCGACAGTTTTGAAGGATACTGTTTCCTAATCTGCTCATAAGTGGTTATTCGTTTTTAATTAGGATACAGAGATTGATATTATTGACTGAGGTTAATTAAGTACTTGGTTACCTTTTTCGTGCAATCGATAAGAAATGCTGCGAGGTGAAGCTAGTATACATAAAGTATTTTAGAAAAATAACTTGTTAAGGACTATATTTTATTTTATTGTGTTCATTACAAATAACATTGTTTTCTTTATTTATTGTCATCATTTTTTTTTTATTCCAGTTCCTCGGCAAATGGTATGTGATAGAGAAATTCCCAATCTGGTACGAAACGGACGGTCACTGTGCCTACAAAGTGTTCCAGCTTTGTGGGCGTCGAGTGAGGATTCAGAGCGGTTACATCAAAGGTGACATACAGTATGTGCTTCATGTAAACAGTACGTACGCGTCTGGTGATGAAGCCGTGTTCCCTGTAGAAGCAAATAATGTAGGTATGTTTATTGAATGTTTTATTTGAAGTTTCGCCCGCAGCTTCGCCCGCGTAATCAAAGGCAAAAAAGTTCCCGCTCTAGTGGGATTTTAGGGATAAAAACTATCCTATGTGTTAATACAAGTTCTATGTATGTGCTTAATTTCATGAAAATTGGTTCAGCAGTTTTTGCGAGAAGGAGTAACAAACAAACAACAAACAATTACGGAGCTTAAAAATCTGTAGTTAATTTAATTCATTAGTTTTTCCCCTCACAGAGTCATAGTTTCGTTGTTTTTGAAATCATACCAGACAATCCTTCCCTTTTTTACCGTTCGTTCACAAACAAACAGAATCCATACAATACTCAACAGCATTAAAATACAAAAGGAATCACACATTCTGTTTGCCCCGGGCAAAGGCCTGTCATTTGTGCGTTAAAAGTCCAAAAGAGTACTGAAAACAAATTGTAAATAATTACAGACCCGGTCGGTGTGCCCCTGTCTGTTATATCAACGGATTATACGAATTATTCAGTGCTTTACGGCTGCAGAGTAAATGGAAATTTACAATTGAAATATGGTAAGTTTATTAAAGACAAATTTGATCTGAAGAAGTTTTACAATGAGTCGGGAGTCACGCAAATAGCGTCGATTTAGCGTGGTAATTTTGTTTGGTGTGTGTTCAAGTTCTCTTTATGTGAATTTGTTGTAAGAAAAACAAACCTGTTGCTTTGCAACACTTTTTCACTACATTTGGTAGTAATATTCAATTGTAGTTTGATTTAAATAGGACTATACATAGACAAATTAAGTCCGAAACACTTGTGAGTGACTCCTGAGTCTAGACGAACTAAAAAGTCCCTCATGCGTTTTATACAGCTTATATGTATATGGTTGACGCATTTTAACTATGTCCTGCCAGACAGAAAATTTAAAAAATTGTCTGGCAGGCAAAATACATAATTTTGGACATTGAACCCAGGATCTACAGTTTTACGTTCAAGCCTTAACTGCTCAAATGTAAATTGATAAACATGATAAAATAAAGAAATTGCCTACCCTCTATAATAATAGATCCGATATCTGCGACCATCATTAAAAATATTTACCAATAGTCATAACTCATAAGCTAAATCTGTCTTCAGTATTAAGATGTTTTATAACATTTTCAGTTAATGCCTGGATTCTTTCACGAAGTACAACATTATCAGATGATCTACTAGAACAAGCGCATCACCAGCTAAAACTGCTGCCTGATGCCAATACTGTGTACTTAAAAAAAGAAGACCACAGTGCTTGTAGTTATCAATGGACTGCACAAATACATGCAGTTAATATAAATAGTGGTAATGAAACTATGGAAGAAACGCAGGAATGTAAATAAGATACTGTAATATAATTTTGTACTGGATTCTATTGTTTTATTGATGAACCAAACTTAAAAATAACACTTCGAATGGTGTACGTGCCTTAACTGTATGACTACGCAGAAATTATGAGGTTGGAAACATTAGAAAGGTGTATCACAGTATTATCTTAATCATCTAATGTAATCTCTTTTTAAATTCTTCTGTATTAAAAAAGGTTGTTTTAATTTTTTGTTTCCATGTTATTTTTAGTTGCGTCTTTCTTTTACGTTCAACAATTTCCTTATTTATTCGGATCTGGCCATCAATTGTGTCTGGTACAATATTATATTGGTACTGGAAATCTGAAAGTCATAGGCTCCAGTGGTACATCATCATAGTATTTCGGTACACATTTGTTCCTGTCCTCTTTGACCATATTCCTTTGAATACTGTTATTCACACCAAACTGTTGCAGAGGTTTCATCGCTAATTCCTTTGAAACTACATTTAGTGATGGATTTCTGGATAGTATCCACACGTACACTGAAAACATATTAGTTACCTTATTTTTTTAGGAGCTGTTTACGAAAATATTTTAATTATTAGTTAAAAAATTTAAGTCGTTTAATTTTGTCGTGCTAAAATTTAGAGCACTTT